>NC_133223.1:0-19085 GCF_040436345.1 Pagrus major | reverse complement strand
TACACACACACACACGATTAATTATTTCCTCAACATTTTAATGCCACTTAACTATGCCAGTAATAGCTAACAATTTTAGATGTCTTTGTCCTTTTGATCTTCATCAGCCGATACTGCTTCTAGCCATCGGTGATCAGCCCAAAAAATCCTGATCAAAGCACCTTTAACAACCATCACTGCAACACCCCACCAATCTGGGCTTTATGGCAGAGTGGCCAGACTCCTCAGTGAAAGACACATGAAAGCCTGCTTGGACTTTACAAAAAAACACCTTACGGTTTCATCAGACCAGAATCTAGTTTCTCACAGTCTGAGTGTCCATGATTGAACTGTTTGGCCTCCATGTGTGTCTTAATGAAAACCTGGTCCGGAGTGCTCAGGACCTCAGACTGGGCCAAAGGTTCATCTTCGAACAGGACAATTACCCTAAGCACACAGCCAAGACAACTCTGAGTAGCCCAGCCAGAGCCCTGACTTGAACCCAATCGAAGATCTCTGGGGAGACCTGAAAATGGCTGTCCACCAACGGTCTCCATCCAACCTGGCAGAAAATCCCCAAATCCAGGTGTTTAAAGCCTGTCACGTCATAACCGAGAAGACGCCATGCTGTAATGGCTGCCAAAGGCGCTTCAACCTAAATCTAAAATTTTGTTTCCACTTTGTCATCAAGGTGTATAGAGTGTAGACTGATGAGGGGAAAAAAATATTTAAATGAGTTTAGCATAAGGCTGTAACATAAAATGTGAACAAAGTGAATGGGTCCGAATACTTTCTGAATGCACTTTATGTCAATGCAGCAGTGTACAGCTCCGCGTCTTTGCAAAAAAACCCTAATTTGATGACTGACTAACAGAGGTTAAAGGGTATGATTCAAAAAAGGTGTCACATTCTTTCGCAGCTGATAATGTCGTTATTAGTAGGACAGTCACACTTGTGATGCAGTGCAGAGTCTTTAAAGCACCATCACATGCATTATAAGCAACTTCATTTGCAAGCTTTGGGAAATGCTGTGTTAGGCCCAAATTTCCGCTGTTTAATCAAGTGACCATGACAAAGCAGGGGGGCTGTAATTATGCCCCAGTCTCCAGCTATGTACACTATAAAACTCTGACAAGTAAACGGCATGGCATGCAGGTAGAGGTCAAGGTATACCACATCCGTTTCGCCAACCCCCACTGTAGGCATGGTAAAAGGCAAGCTCTTGAGAGGCCAGTCTTGGGTAACCTGAGCAAAGGTAGGGAAGCAGGCTATAAAAAGACTCACCCATAATTACTGGCTCATGCTGTATGAGTGTTGGGCTTGGCTTTACTCTAATAGTTACCAATCTTACAGTCATCCCATCCTGAAGTATAGTTATTTCTGTGTCTTTGAGGACACTCTGCCTGCCATGGTTGTGGGCACTGTTTAGAAGAAACTTGGGGGACATTGCAGGTGAAATATGGGCTTGAATGTATAGAGACAAAATATTTTAACATATCTATCATACTCTTAAAAGAAAGTTACCTCACTTTTTTTGAACTCCTTAACCCAAAGAGATTATGCTTATATCAAACTGACCTTAACCTGTAACAATTCTTAATTTGAGTGCAAGCATCCCAGCAGAGAGAAGCGCATCAAACAATAATGAGCCCATCATTAACTAACTGTAAAATGTATATCTACAACCCAACCATCTCCTCCTTCGCACAGGTTTTTCTGTTGTGTAGAATGACTATTACATGCATCTGATAATGCAGTTTGCCCTCAGCGAAAGCAGACAGAAGGGACTTACAGAGATTTATTGGTGCCACTGAATAACCGCACTGTCTACCAGCGGAATAAGCATTTCCTGCTGTGGAATAAGAAAACAGTAAAACGAGAAAAACGTCAAGTGTGCAATGACACAGAACCATGATTTGATGATTTTTTTTTTTTATGTAAACCTATCTGGCTGAGTATGCCAGGCACAACATGCATTTTGATTTTAAGCCTTTAAGAGGCTAAACAGATTTACAAAAAAAAAAAAATAATAAAAAAAGAGAAGAAGAAAATTACAACCACCTTATCTGTCTTACAAATATGGGTACATTGTTCAAAATCTTGAAATGCCAATACTTAGGATACAACCATCACCCCATCCACCCTCCATATTTCCCATTTTCAGAGCAGGAAAACAGCTAGCACTCCTCTTGTTAACGTGAAACAACAATAAGCTTGGGAAACCTTAACCATGTTCTCCCCATGCCCACTTCATGAAAATATTAACTAAAATGTTTTAACATAATTGGCTTTAAATCTGTCCCATTGTCTTTCTAATTAAAATTCCAGGCCATTTTACAGTAACACTTGCCCCACTTTATCCATGTCAAAATAAGCTATAGTGCACAGAAAACAAAAACCCACATGTCACAGCTTTCTCCCATCCTTCTGTGCACTATTCTAAATGAAAATGTCCTTAATATTCCTGTGGCCTGAAGCAGCAAAACCCTGCAGAACCAGAATTTGTGTCTTAATTCTTAAAGACTGATGTGATAAGAAACAAATATTTAATTGTTGTCCCTCAACTGTGCTTGCTTTTACCATGCTCTGATTTTAATATTAAACAACACTACAATTCAAACCCGCTTTGATGGTCTGATTGTTAAAATCGAACTCACCATTTTTAGAGGCATCTTTGTTTCTCAAGTGAGGTGGAATGTAACGCCCTGGGTAGGGGGGGAGACAGTTAAACACATTTGTTTTCTGAGATTGGTATTTACAAATACACTATACATACAAGAACCTTCAGAAAAACACTGTCACAGTATGCTACAGTAAAGATGTTTCAACCAGTTTTCTGTATTGCTTGGATAAACAAAATAAATAACTTGAATGTAATAATACAAAAGTGTCAAATTATATGAACAGTACCATAAAGCTTAAACTGATTCTAACATAATCAATGATGACACCAACATATCTTCAAAAATCAACTTTGTTACTTACTGCCAGTGCCTCCGCCTTGGCCGTCAGGAGAGTTCAAGTCTAGGACAGCAAGCTACGGAAAGGCAACAATTTTAAAAATATTAGTTAAGCCAACATCAAGTTCACCAAGAGTTCTGAAACTACCAACAACAGAAAATGAGCTTAGGGCAAAACAATGACTATCGGTGAAATGACATTGGAATCTAATATCTTCAGTCATTTTGTTTTTGACTTGTTAAGACTGGCTTTGTCCAACCTACGACATGGCACGGCACAGCCATGTAGTCGGTGATCGTTTCAAAAGGCAAATGCTGACAGGTTAAGATGACATAAAAGTATAATCATTTTCTTCAATGCCCTCAGTTAAATTGCTTAGCCAATTTTATACAACCTGAACGATCCATTAAATAGTGACCATTCAATCTCAAAACCATTATTGGTCGCTGAAACCGACTGCCAACATTCTTTTCTGCGCCACGTTTCAGGTTGAGAAGGCCTAACATTAGCCGGGCTAACTTTGTGTGATACCGGCCGGACGTAAAGGTTAGCTAACGTTGCAAATTTCCATTGGGGTTAACTGAAATAAAATGACGAGGGGTAATTAGTACATGACACATCATTCAAGTTTAACACTTCTGTTACATTTTAAGGGGAAACACAGTACTGACAGTCTAGTTAGTTTTGTTCGTTGGCACAACGTAGTGACGAGCTCCGCCATCACAATTTCTCCAGCGACATCATCACCTCCATTTTACCAGCCGCAACGTTAGCTTAGCTAGCTGAAGGCTAGCGACTTAGCTAATGAAGCTCCTTTTTTCTCTGTCGAAACTACATGTGCGTAATGGAAAATCTCCAAATTTATATGATAGAAGCAAAGAAGTAACCACTTGAAAGTACTTACCTGCTGATCTAGACCGTGTGGATTATCAACGACCACATGACTCATAACTAAAGAGAGTAGTGGGGATTATTTCAGAAGAGAACGGATTTTCTTTGTTAGCACGGCCGGCAATGCTGTAACGTAAACTTAGCTTTCTTTTCTATACTTAATCTTGAGTCAGCAGTTATCTACAAAGTAAGATAGACAACAACGTTTATATTAAATAAATAAAACGATGATCTCTGTTATAAATATAAAGTCCGTTCAAGTTCCCGAATGAAATGACTGCTGTGTAGCTGAAACCCCCTCCCGGCTGGCTTGATCGTGGTGGAATGAGACGTTGAGTGATCAGGTAGCGCGAGATATCGCCTCTGTAACCCCTGGCCACAAATATCGCGATGTTTCTTTTCTTTTCTGTTTTTTTTAAATCTCCGATTGGTTTGGCCAACACGAGCAAGCGAGGAAGTGCCTACATGAAACCAGGCACCACGTTTGGTGTTTCTCGGTCATGCAACAGAACAATGTTTGTTACACTTAAACTATCCAATATTACTCAATAGGAAGGAGATTTGGCATACATGGACATAATAAGTATATCTACGTGTATTAGGATTAATTTGGGATTTACTCAATAGAGATTTACAGATAATTTGATAAACCTTTCAAACCTGGATGAACCAACTGAGTGATCCCACTTTGAGAACAGACAGACAAGCAAATATGTAATTTAGACTGGGGCCACTAGGGACATGTGACGTCCCAACCACTTTTGAAATGGCCAATATTGTCCCTATCACTTTTTAAAAGCACAAACATGCTAGGTACTGTGGTAAAATGTTATAACAGCACCTAAACATATAGTTAAATATAGTAAAAACATTGAATTAAGGATTTATTTTGACCAAAACCAGAGTTGGTGATATCTGTAGGGATCTTTTCTGTAATGGGGTCAGACAATTATAATAACAATCTCAGGCTGTCAGTGGCAAAAACAAGCACTTATACAGGCTGGACACACTGGCTGCGTGAGCAGCGCATGTGCGTGGCGTTACATCTTGCTTTACATTTCGGCGTCCATGTTAACAGGTTGTAGCAGCCACACTACCGGCATGAATAGTGCACCTCACACGTTGAGGCTGCAGCAGTGCATCATCTATAGATTTGGAGTCTCGCCTATTTTTACAGTGACATGCACGGTTCTCTGCAAAAATAGACCTGAAAACGACCTGTAGACAGTTTAACAACATCATACTAGTGTCTCACTACAGTTTTCATGTGTGTATCTCTACAATATGTCACAGACATGAAGAGAATACACACAACAGGTGAAGGGCAGTTTTTCCCTGTGCACTCTCTTTTTCATTCTCTCCTTCCCTCCCTCTCATTCCCCATCCCACTTTCTTGGTCTTGCACAGGGAAAAGGGAAATCAAGTGTATTGGTAATTATCAGAGGCAAACTCCATGTAAACAAATAGGGCAGGCAGGATCTGTGCTGCAGCAGCAACGCAACCTATGTAGACACACGCAAGTGAGCCACAGCAGCTCAGCAACGCAGCCGCCACGCACTACCAAGCAGCCAGTGTGGACAAAGGGTTAGTGGATGTATGAAGACATTCAAAGTTGTTCAGAAAGATTACATTGCAGCCCACGTCGCAGCTGAGGCAATCTACTAGACCAATTCCAAAACCTTTTGTACCTATAACACTGCAAATTTCCCTTTAAGATCATTGCATCTTATTTTCCATATTTTATAATAAGATACTATCAGTACAGTGCTGCTTCCTAAAACGTCACCTCCGCTATTCCTCATCTTGCAGTTTCATTTGCTGTAAATTAGGCAACTGTACTTTCAAAAAATATGCAGCTAGCTTGTGCACTTCTCTACTTCTCTATTGACTCTCCTGTTACTGCCCTTAGTCGAAGAGATTGACAGGTGGTATTTAAGTTTAATTGTGTGGAAATATAAAATCAATCACTTGGGTTTGTTTTAAAATGATAAAATAAATAAATTAAAAATACATTTTTATGTCTCTGGGAATGTTAATTGAATGTTCCTGCATTACGTCCCCCAGAGGTTAAAAGTTTATCTGACATAAAACCAACAATAATGTGATAGGTTCCCAGAAAGTTCTGGGAAGGTTAGTTGAACATTTCACATTAACATGCTCTAGGTGGTAAAACAGCAAGACTTTCTTCTAATCTAAAACTAACAATGTTTACATTGTCAGAAAATTCTAGGAAAACTAGTTCAATGATCTGGAAGGCTACTTGAGCATTCCATCTTTATGTTTCCTCGATGTTAGAATGGCAAGGTTTTCTGATGTAAAACGATGATATTGTTAGGTTGTTTCACATTAAAGTCTCTAAAAAACGTAACACTAGCATTAGTATTACACTGCCAACATGTTCTGGGAAAATTAGTTGAAAGTCTCAGGAAGGATAATTAAACATTTCACATTAACATTCTCTAGAGTAAGCAGAGCAAGTTTTAAAACCATTTCCAGAACATCCAAGGAAGGTTAGTTTAATAGTCCATGCAGACTACTAACATGTTTCCCCTTCACATTCCCTAGATAGTGAAACAACAAGTTTATTTGATGAAAAAACAGTGTCACTGTCATGTACCCAGCACATTCTTTGATGGTTATTATGATGCTCCAGGAAGGTTACTTCCATTCCATACATTTCACATTAACATTTCCCAGATGTTGAAACAGCAAGATCACTGCTAAATTCGCAGCACATTCTGGGTAGGAAAGATGAATGTTTCAGGAAGGTTACTTGCAGATTTCACATTAAAGTTCCCTAGCAGTTAAAAGTATAATGTTTTTTCCATAGTACCAACGTTGTTGTTATTTTCCTAGCAGTGATGGAATGAAAGTACATTTACTCAAGTACTGTAGTTAAATACAATTTTGAGGTATTTGTACCTTACTTGAGTATTTCCATTGTCTCTTACTTTATACTTCCACTGCCTTACATTCTGGAGGCAGATATTGTACTTTTTAGTCACAACAACTAATTGATAAAATTAGTCATTTGTTACTTTGCAGATTACAAGCTGCACCAAGGAGCACATTTTCAAATATTTTTTTTAATTTAATCAGCAATCGGATTAAAAAAACAGGACAAATACTGATTCCGATCACCAGAAAAATGCAAAATATGGGATCCAATCATCAGATGGGTAAATAGTTCACCCATAGTATATGGTATATTCACCACTGGTTCACAGCAAGTTTTGGGAAGGTTAATTGAATATTCTAGGAATGTTACAAGGTTATTGTTAAATTCCTAGCACATTCTGGCAAGGTAACTCGCTTCAGGAGGATTTACTTGAACATTTTCCCTTAATGTTCCCTGGATATTAAGTAGCATTTTTTTCTGCTGTAATACTTGTTTAATTAGTATTCTAATTATTGTTTTGATCTGAGAACCTTCTGGGATTGTAAATTGAATATTCCGGAAGGGGACTTGAAAAGTTGCCCTAAATGAACTCTAGATGTTGAAATATCAAGTTTTTCTGGAGTACAACTAATCTTACTGTTTCATTCTCACCATGTTCGAGGAAATGCTATTGTGATGATCGAAGAAGCACGTTCTGTGAAGGTTAGATGAATGTTCCAGGAAGATTGCCTTAATGATTCCCCCTAATGTTCTGTTGTTGACATGGTAAGTTTTTCTGATGTAATACCAAGAATACTGTTACATTCTATGAACATTCTTTAGTTGAACATTCCATTTAAGGTTACTTGTAGGTTTCAAATTAACGTTCCCTAGATGTTAAAATTTTTTCTGAAGAAATACATTGTTAATGTTACATTAACAACTGGTTTGGAGAGGTCAGATGATTGTTCAAGAAACAGCAAGTTTTTTCTGATGCAATTCCAACATTATTGTTATGTTCTCAGATCATTCTGGGAAGGTTCGTTAAGTTTTCCAGAAAAGTTAACTTAATGTTTCCCCTTATCGTAAAGGATTAAAGTTTTTCTAATATAAAACCAACATTATTGTTACTTAAATAATGTTCCCTAGATGTTAAAACGGCAGGTTTTTATGACACAAAACCAACCTTATTGCTATATTCCTAGAATACTCAGGGAGGGTTACTTGAATGTTCCAGTAAGGTTACCTGTACATTTCCCCTTAGTGTTGCCTAATTCTTACAAAGGCAAGTTTTCCTGACATAAAACCATTGGTAATTCTACATTTTCAGGATGTTCTGGGAAGGTTGGATGAATGTTCCAGGAGGGTTACTTGAAAGTTTACCCTTAACGAACCCTGCATGTTGAAATGTCAAGTTTCTCTGATGAAATATCAATGTTTTTTTTTATGTTCTCAGATCATTCTGGGAAGGTTATTTGAATGATCCAGGAGAGAAAGTTGAAAGTTTCCCCTTGATGTAAAGATGGCAAGTTTTCTGACCTAAAACCAACCAAAGCTATTGTTATGTTCACAGCTGTTCATGAAAAAGTTACCAGAATTTTTTAGGAACATTACTTTAACGTTTCTGTCTGACTTTGCATAGATATAAAATGCCAGGTTTTTCCGACATAAAACCATTTTTATTGTCATGTTCCTAGCACGTTCTGTGGAGGTTAGAGGAATGTTCCAGAAAGGTTACCTTAATAGTTCCCCCTAACGCTCCTTAGTTGTTGAAATGGCGAGTATTTCTGACATAAAAACATTGGTAATGCTACATTTTCAGGATGTTCTGGGAAGGTTAGATGAATGTTCCAGGAGCGTTACTCGAAAGTTTGCCCTGATGTAATGCCAACATTTTTGATACATTCTATGAACATGCTTTCAAATTAAGTTTTTCTGACAAAGCCATTGTTATTGTTACATTTACAGCAGGTTTGGCAAGGTGAGATGATTGTTCCAGAAAGGTTACTTGAATGTTTCCCTTTAACATTCTCTAAATGTTGAAATGGCATATTTTTCTGATGTAATACCAACGTTATTGTTGTGTTCTCGGTTCATTCTAGGAGGGTTAGTTAAATATTCCAGAAATGTTATCTGAATGTTTCCCCTTATCGTAAATATGTCAAGTTTTTCTAACAACATAAAACCAACATTATTGTTACGTTCCCAGCACGTTCTGTAAAGATTACTTGAATGTTCCAGGAAGGTTACTTGAATGTTTCTGTCTTATGTTGCCTACATGTTAAATGGCACGTTTTTCTGACATAAAACCATTGTTATTTTTATGTTCCTAGCATGTTCTGTGAAGGTTAGATGAATGTTCCAGGACGATTACCTTAATATTTGTCCATAGTTGTTGAAATGGCAAGTTTTTCTGACAAAGCCATTGTTATTGTTAAGTTTACAGCAGGTTTGGGAAGGTTAGATAATTGTTCCAGACACATTACTTGAATATTTCCCTTTAACTGTCCCTTGATATAAGGCACAGGGTACCTTTTTTGGGCATTTTATAAACAGTCCTTGAGTCCTGCTACATCTATTTTATGGAGTGTTGTTGAGGATGACTTCAGGAGTCTCACAGCCTTGGGAATTAAGCTGTTCCGTAGTCTGTTGGTATGGCAGCGGATATTTCTGTATCTTTGCCAGATGGCAGTGGAGTGAACAGACTGTGGCTGGGGTGGGTGTTGTCTTTTAGTATCCTTTGAGCTCTGTGCAGACATCTCACATCACCGGTAATGCTGATGCTCTGTAGATGGTACCAGTGATGTTCTGGGCGGTTTTAATCACCCGCTGTAGAGCCTTCCTGTCCTGGGCTGTGCACGGACCATGCCAGTTTGTGATGTTTCCAGTCAGGATGCTTTCTATTGCTCTTCTGTAAAAGTTGACCAGAATCTTACTCAGCAATTTAGCCTTCCTAAGTTTCTGGAGGAAGAAGAGCCTTTTCTGTGCTTTTTTAACCAGGGTGGTGATGTGTGATGACCAAGACAGGTTCTCAGTGATGGTAATTCCAAGGAACCTATAACTGTTCACCTGCTCCACCTCAGCTCCACTGATGCAGACAGGGATGTGTGTTTTTGCCTCCTTCTTTTTTACATCAACAATCAGCTCCTTGGTTTTGCTGATGTTGAGCAGTAAAATATCTCTATTCACCACTTTGCAAGATTGTTGAATTCCTCCTGATATGAACTCTCATCGTTGTTTATAATGCAGCCCATGATGGTGGGATGGAACTCACAATAGAGTTCTCTTGATTTCGGGGAGTGCAGTCATGGTGTACAGTGTGAACAGGAGGGGGCTGTGCACACAGCCCTGGGGGCTCCGGTGTTGAGCGCTAATGTAGAGGAGGTGTGACTGCCAATTTTCCATTTAGCTTCATGGGTGAGATTGTGTTGAATGTGAGCTGAAGTCAGCAAACAGCTTTCTGGTGTAGCTGTTTTTATTCTCCAGGTGTGTGAAGACTGAGTGAAGGGCAGTACATATGGCATCTTCTGTGGATCTGTTGGTTCTGAAAGCATATTGGTGAGGGTCCAGGCTGGCTGGGATGTTGTCTTTGATGTGCTGGAGAACCAGTTTCTCGAAGCACTTGGGGTGGGGTGAGAGCCAGAGTGCAATAGTCATTAAGACTAGAACATCAGAAAAACATCAGAAATAACATCAGCCAACTGATCTGCACATGTTTTTAGTACACAGCAACGTATATTATCTGGAAGAACAGCCTTATTTACAGTCGTGGTCAAAAGCTTACATACACTTGTGAAGAACATACACTATATTGCCAAAAGTTCGGCTCACCTGCCTTGACTCGCATATGAACTTAAGTGACATCCCATTCTTAATCCATAGGGTTTAATATGACGTCGGTCCACCCTGTGCCGCTATAACAGCTTCAACACTTCTGGGAAGGCTTTCCACAAGGTTTAGGAGTGTGTTCATGGGAACTTTTGACAATTCTTCCAGAAGCACATTTGTGAGGTCACACACTGATGTTGGACGAGAAGGCCTGGCTCTCAGTCTCCACTCTAATTCATCCCAAAGGTGTTCTATCGGGTTGAGGTCAGGATTCTGTGTAGGCCAGTCAAGTTCATCCACACCAAACTCTCTCATCCATGTCTTTATGGACCTTGCTTTGTGCACTGGTGCACAGTCATGTTGGAACAGGAAGGGGCCATCCCCAAACTGTTCCCACAAAGTTGGGAGCATGGAATTGTCTAAAATCTCTTGGTATGCTGAAGCATTCAGAGTTCCTTTCACTGGAACTAAGGGGCCAAGCCCAGCTCCTGAAAAACAACCCCACAACATAATCCCCCCTCCACCAAACTTTACACTTGGCACAATGCAGTCAGACAAGTACTGTTCTCCTGGCAACCGCCAAACCCAGACTCGTCCATCAGATTGCCAGATGGTGAAGCACGATTCGTCACTCCAGAGAACGCGTCTCCACTGCTCTAGAGTCCAGTGGCAGCATGCTTTACACCACTGCATCCGACGCTTTGCATTGCACTTGGTGATGTATGGCTTGGATGCAGCTGCTCGGCCATGGAAACCCATTCCATGAAGCTCTCTACGCACTGTTCTTGAGCTAATCTGAAGGCCACATGAAGTTTGGAGGTCTGTAGCGATTGACTCTGCAGAAAGTTGGCGACCTCTGCACACTATGCGCCTCAGCATCCGCTGACCCCGCTCCGTCATTTTACGTGGCCTTCCACTTGGCTGAGTTGCTGTCAATCGCTTCCACTTTGTTATAATACCACTGACAGTTGACTGGAGGAAATTTCACGACTGGACTTCATCCTATCACAGTACCACGCTGGAATTCATTGAGCTCCTGAGAGCAACCCATTCTTTCACAAATGTTTGTAGAAACAGTCTGCATGCTTTGGTGCTTGATTATATTATTATTATACACCTGTGGCCATGGAAGTGCTTGGAACACCTGATTTCAATTATTTGGATGGGTGAGTGAATACTTTTGGCAATATAGTGTATATATCATGGCAGTTTCCTTTTCCAATAATTTCTACAGCTCTCATTTTTCTGTGATGGAATGAGTGGAACACAAACTACTTTGTCACAAAAAACATTCATGAAGTGTGGTTCAAATTTGGGTCAAAAATATTTAATAATTCTAATATTTGGTTAAATGTCCCTTGGCCATTTTCACCTCAATCGGGTGTTTTTGATAGCAATAGCCCTCTGGCTGAATTTGCGCATCTGGAGCAAGGGCTTCTTTCTTGCACGGCAACCTGTCAGCCCAGGGCAATGCAAAACACACTTGACTGTGGACACTGTCACCTGTCTTCTAGCAGCTTCTAAGTCATTGCAGACTTTGGTGGGTTTTGTTTGACTCTTGACCATCCTGACCAATTCTCTCTCAGTAGCAGGTGATAGTTTGTGTTTTCTTCCTGATCGTGGCAGTGACACAACTGTGCCATGCATTTTATAATTACATTATAACAGTTGTTTGTACAGTTGATCTTGGGACCTGTAACCATAGACATATATACGTAGACGCCTCATTGAGTGCTGGACCGTACGCGACGTCGCCGCCATATTTACATGTCAGGATCTGGTTATTATAGACACAGATTCAATATTTAACCGTCATTTAACATCACAGTAGCAGCGTTACATACGTTGGCAGCTGTAAACACTCATAAAAACATTATAAAAATGCATCCGGTGGTTTGGTGCCTACCTTTATACTGAACATATAAGGAGTAGTTAACGTTTATAATCATCAGAGGACGTTACAGACGTTGTTTTTGGTTCCTATCTGTTTCCTGAATATATTCGTACATATGTGAATGTGTAAATGAGAGGCATTAGCTTATAGCACTTTGTAGAAGGAGCTTTATAAAGGTTACTCCATTCACTTGTATTAGTTCACGGGGCAGAGCTGCCTCCTCCAATATGGCGGCGACGTCGACGTATCGCAGCAGCGGGCCAACCCGCTCAATGAGGCGTCTATGTATATGTCTATGCCTGTAACTGCTTTGTGACAAAGTAATTTGTGTTCCACTCATTCCATAACAGAAAAATGAGGGCTGTAGAAATCATTGGAGCTGAAGACTGCCATGATGAACATTTTCTTTACAAGTGGATATAAATTTTTGGACACAACTGTATATTCACTCTCAGCAGGATTTTTCTCACATCCACTGTGGTTACTCATAGTGGCTGGCCCACTGTAGGTGGAGTAGACTTCACAGCTGAGTCTCTGTTGAGGAGATGAAAGCGAGCATAAAATGTGTTCAGCTCACCCGGCAGCCTGGACTCACAGACTTTTGTAGCATGTGACATTTGGAATCGCTGCCACATTTAGTGCTGTTGGTGTTGAGATCCCTCTCCAGACTCTGCTGATGTCTCCTCTTTGTCTCCTTGATGCCAGCTTTCTGTCTTGCTCTGGCGGTGTAGTATGCTTCCTTGTAATCTGACAGAATGGCAGCTTTTTTGGCTCTGAAAAGAGCCCTCACCTCTCCACTCATCCAGGCCTTCTGGGGAAGCCTAAATCATCAAGATTAACACAAATAAAGGCTTGAAATATTTCACTTTGTGTGTAATGAATCTATATGAGTTTTACTTTTTTAATTGAATTACTGAAATAAATTAACTTTTCTTCAATATTCTAATTTATTGAGATGCACCTGTATACTTACACATCTGAACACCATTTCAAGTGTTCCCTTTATGATACCTTGATTATTTAATTGGACCTTGTAGTTGCAGAGATACACTCTGTTAATTATGGGCATGTAATTTTTGAGAGGCTAGTTCTTATCAGGTTAATTGTGGAACAACTTTAAGAACATTTTCTGTAACTCACATGCATTATACTTAAATTAAGTTAATTAAGTCTATTTCCCAATGCTGAATGCACTAAAAACCTTATATATTTACATTTTCAATAGTACATCACAAACATACTAAAGAAGACTTTAGAGTTTACCAACATGAGGCTTTTACAAATTTTAACACTAGAACTTTAATGTAATTGTACTATAGTACACTTTATAGAAATACATTACAGGAACATCTACTTCACTAATGAAGAGACATAACATTTTTTCAACTTTACATGGTTCTAGTATAATTTGTATCAAAATAAAATCAAATATTATAAGCACCAAACACAAACTGTAAATCATGCATACATTTAATTGTACTTTTGTAAGTCACAGAAACAATCGTGAAGTCATTATCAAACATATTTCCCCTTTTCATCTCCATTATTCAGTTACATGGCATTAGTATACATCATGTGACAATTCAAGTTTTGAGGCTTTGAGGAAAATCATCTGCATTTGAGCTCTAACAAACATTAGTCCAAACAAAGCAAGAGTCCAAATAAAGCAATGCCCCCCAATTCCTCTTTTTTTCCAGTCAGGACACAGATGTCGTCTGGGTCAGGCTCAGGCTCTGCACCATCCCTCCTCAGGACACACACATCACATACTGCTCTATGTCAGAAGACACTGCTGGCCTCAGAGTCTGTGTTCTGTTGGGTGAAAAAAAACAGGGCCCATGAGCAATGAATACTCTACAAGTTTTACAAGATAAAGTGCAGCATGATGGTGGAGGCAGTTGACAGAGGTCAACTGAAATATGCTGCTTTCACACTGGAAAATCCCAATAATGATGTAATATAATGAAAAAATAAATCAAAACTGAAAACTTGAGAGCCTCCTGAGGAAGTTAGAGATATAAAGAAATGTCTGAGCCTAGTCAGCTGCCTGATCGAAACTGAGCATGTGCAACTCTTAACAAAGATGAGAAAAGAAGCAAGATGCACCACTCCTCACCAACTTCCATTATCATCTCCAGAAAAAAACTGTGTTGTGTTTGATTTCAGAATATGAATATTATTGATTACAATTTTTAGAGGAAAGTTTTAATGTTTTCTGGGTCTAGACTGGTGAGGGTTATGATCTGCTGCTTCCTACTGTTCTCTGTTTTTCTGGCGTGTTTGTGATAATGAACCTGACACACAAGGAAAAAAGAGAGACACACTCCTCTCTTTGCAACATGAAAAGAAAAAAAAAATCACCTATTTTCAGCGGGTTTCAGCATAAAAAAAAAAATCTGCGTAAGTGCGTATACACACACTAATTTTGGTGTAAAAGTGGCATTAAGCTTCTGAGAACAAAAGCCAAACAGTCAACCTCATCAAGAATACTACAGAAAACTGGCCTACGTGAGTGTGGCTACACAGGTACTATTATCTAAGAAGAACCATGTCAAAGGTGACCTGCAGTTTTCCAGAGAGGATTTAATAGTTGGATAAGGTTTTTTGGTTACGGTATGGCAGTCAATAGACATGACATCAGGCCAGAAAAGCTAAAAACGTGATTCAACTGTTGAACCGTTGTCCCAAGATATACTGTATATAACCACTTTTCAAGCACTCAGTAAACCAAACAAATGAAAATTGCGTTTTCTTAAAAACTCTCAAGGCTTTGAACCAACCCTTTAAAAAATATAGGGATGGTGACGACAAACCTCTGTGCACATGAATAATGCTTTCAAGTTGTCAAGTTTTTCTGGTAAAAAGAGAAATTATTTTCAAATTTAAAGAACTAATATTTCCACAGTAAAAAAGTTTTAACTTCACACACAAAAAAAGGAGGACTGTCATGATTGTTTAACCCTTAACAACTTCCCTCCCAGGAAAAAAACACCATTAGACAGTCCTTTGTTCCTTATCCACATACTGTACTAAAATACCCATTACATTGAACTAATTCATACAAATTCAACATAACCCTTGTGACAATGAGCCACCTTACTGTACATCACAACTGCGACTGGGATGTATCTCCCCTTATGCTGCTGCTGAGAAAGAAGCTAGCTGTATACAAAAAATTAAAAATAAAGACCCCAGGTTTTGTTTGCATACCATCCGCAATAGTTATTAAGAGAACTTTTTCTTTGAAAAAGCCTTAAATTGAATGTTCTCATTTGAGGTAACTTTAAAGTGCACTGTTTGTTGTACTGTATACTTAAATACACATATAATGAATTGAAATTAAAATACAACTTAATAAAGCATATTAATAGTGCATTATAAAGGACTTGAAGTAAACTTACTGACCACTTTAAGTATTTACATTTAGTATGCCTGTTTAAAAGTAAATGAAGTACAACTTAAAATTAATTTACATTAAAGTGCAATGTTTGTAAGTTCACTAAAACACACTTGGAGTGGATTTAAAGGACACCTTAAGAAAGCACACTAAATGGATTTTTGCAACTTAGTATAGTTTTTAAAACTACATATATAATATAATATAGTTACAAGTAAGTAAGAAGTACACTGAAATATCGCTTACAGTATTGTAGGTTGTACAGTATACTTTTAAGTATAAGTATAATGTATATTTAAGTATACTGAATATATTTAAAATTTAAATATGAAGCATTATATTAAGCAGTATACTAAATACTCTAATACAGTTAAGAATACATCCATCCAGGAAAATGAAGAGCAACTGACAGTTGCACCACACATTCCTGAAAAAGGACTACACATACAGACAAAAACCTCAGCAATACCATAAACAGAGAGAGAGACTATACAAGAGGTGTGGCTGAGTCTCCTGAAGCAGACACGGTTTCCAATGTGCTTTGTAAGGTCAGGAGGCCAAGCATAAGCTCAACCAAAGCCTTCCCCTGTCTTTTCCACCCACAACCCCCTTCTCTCTTTCTTTTCTCTGACAGTGGGCCTTCTGTTCTGCATACAGTGCAGGCTGTGAGGTCTGTTCTCGTCACTTATCCCCTGGTTTATGCTGTGCCAGTAGAGTGAGGGCTGAGGAGACCATATGTTGTTGGGATAAGATTCAACAGAAGTAATTGGCTGGGAGAAATGTCAAGGACATTTCTGAGATGACAGAAAATAATTGAAGCTGATGCCTCAGAAATCTTATTTGCACTGTCCAATGTGTCAACCTAGTATATTTCCATTAGTCATTCATTGACTTACAATATATTTCCGTACAGACAGGACAAGCACCAAGGTGCACCTGCCTACTCAAAGAATGTTGCCTAACTTGATACAAAACAATTAGGTGTGAGGTGGGGACTGATTACATTAACCTGTAATGTTTATTATGCACTGTATTTTACATGAATATTTGTTTATGAACTCTAGGTTTCTCAATCATGTTTCAGATATTCCCAACAAAAAAGTATTAGTGGACTTTTTACCGTGTAGTGCACATAATGGACTTCTACATTATGTAGAAGTCCATTGTCCATTGCTACAAGTCCTGCCACACAGGACTTGTAGCCCCATCTGCTGGACAAAACAATATTTCTATTGTTAGCCATTCCATATTCCAAAATGTAAAATATCTTCAACAACTATTCCCTTTTGTGTGGCATACCAAATATTTTAAATGTGTAAGTTAAAGGTGCACTGTGTGGTTTTGGGGAATATGAGCTTGTTTTAAACTTTGCAAAACATGTTCACTCGCTGCAGAGTGTCCAGAGGGATAGAGCAATGAGCCTGAGAGGCACCAGGAATGTCTTCTGTGGATGGACTGTCCCTCACCTCGGAAATGGGTGTTGGGTTTCGGAATCCCTAATGGTACCTACTATGGGACTGTAGGCCTGTAAATTTAGCTTACACACAAAACATCCCTCATGAAAAAAATAGTATATAAAGTATATTAAATCTTAGCATACTTAACTGTTCTTGTAGCCAGACTAATCATCAGTACACTTCAAGTATGTTAATGATAAGTAATGATAAACTTAAAGTTTGCTATTAAATTGTAGAAAAGAATGCGTATTCTTATGTAGTGTATTTTTATGTGCTAAAGTGGAAGTACTTCAAGTATACCTTGTACATTTTAAGTGAAAATGTATTGTAAGTGTTAAAGAGTGTTGAACACTGAACTGCTTCAACATCCTCCAAGGTTCAAAACTCAGTCAAAATTCCCAAGGGGTTTGGAAATATAGCCACCATTAGATGGAGACATTGCGAGCCAACATAGGACAGCATATGCCACGCCACATTGATGCAGTAATTCGTCCAAAAGGAGCATGTATTGAGTGCATAAATGAACATGCTTTACAGAAGGTCGACATTACTGTATTATAAATCCTTTTTTGATTGGTCTTATGTAATAAGAAGAGATACTGGATTTTTGATTTTCATGAGCAGTAAGCCATAATCATCAAAATTGAAACAAAAAAATGATTGACTTGATGATGATTTCACTTTAGGTGTAATGAATCTGAAATATATTAAAGTTTCACTTTTTGAATTAAATTACAGAAAAAATGTACATGTTCATGATAATGAAATTTTTTGAGAAGCATATACAATATATATATATACACATGTATGTGTGTGTGTGTGTGTGTGTGTGTGTGTGTGTGTGTGTGTGTGTGTGTGTGTATGTATGTATGTATGTATGTATATATATATATATATATATATATATATATATATATATATATATATATATATATATATTCATTCATTCTATGTATTCTTTCTCCTGACATTAGCTCGATGAGCAGGGACAGCTAAATCTAGCAGTTTACTTCAAAAAGTTTTTTGGTTTATCGCAGTTCTTGGAGAATTGTAATACTTTTAAGCCCTTTTAATTATTTTCAAGGTTCCTTAACAAAATAGTTAAAATCAAGCATATTCAAAACTTTAGGCAACTCTGTAAAAAAAAAACACCTTTTGCAGCTTACCTTTCAACTGACTACCTTGACTAAACTTTAGTAAAACACGTTTCTGTATAATCCAAATAAATTACAATTACTCCATACTTACCAGGTTCAACAGACGGTCCCTCTCTGTTAGTCTTGTCTAGTGCCCCCACCCTTCTCTTCCTCCACACCCAGTCACCTGCAACTGTTTTTTTTTCTTTTGAATTTTGAGTGTCAAAAAAGGCAGTTCTGTACTGCTATCAACTGAAATTCATATTTTGTAGTTACGTGTACGCATGTGTGCCGGTGTTGGAGGGCTGTTCCTTAGGGCGAATTGGTTTGTAATCACACTTAATATGACAGTCCCTCCAGACAAATGTGCAAATGGAGAGAGTGGGTAGGGGGAGGGTGTAGAGGATGGATTGGAAAACAGTTTGTGTTTGTCCCTTTGCTGTTTCAACATGACAATGCTACCCATGCACGAAGCCAGCTCAATAAAGAAATGTTTTCCTCAATTTGGTGTAGAAGAACTTGAATGGCCTGCACGGAGCTCTGACCTTGACCCCATCCAACACCTTAGGATCAATTGAAACACACAATGTGAGCCAGGCTTTATCCAACATCAGTGATGACTTAACTGAAACCAGAAGGCCAGGGGCTGATATAGATTCATTTT
>NC_133222.1:34091477-34110986 GCF_040436345.1 Pagrus major | reverse complement strand
AAGCTGTAATTATCCACAATAGATTGTGTTTAGTTTAGTTTAGTTTTATTCTGTGATACAGATTTCTAGTTTATCAGACAGACACAGCAGACCCCTTCACAGAAACCTTAGAATGCTGTTTAAGTCTAAACAATGTTTTGTCTTCGTCTTAAACCATACATTCCCTTTTCTTTTGTCAGCTTGAGGCAAATAATGACACCCTGCGAGGAGAGAGGAGTTGCTGAGGCAAAGAATTCCAATTTCCATTCGCTGACCAATAGGAAGGTCTGAGGGAGGGTTTTAGAGGGTGCCTTCATTGTTGATTCAAAAGGCCTTGGGGCAGATTTCTTGAAGCCTGGCAATACATGATATCTAAAATATCATTGGACTAGAACACTGTAGGCAGTGCAACTAAGAGGAACGCAGTTATGAAATGCAGAGAATCTCATCTCATCTCAACCCTAATTAATATTTCCTGCCATATGAGTGATCAGTACTCACCAATAGGAAGGTTCATACATGTTTTGCATTGACACATGGCGACATGATCATATGGTGTGACACTATATCATGTGGTGTGACATTCCAAATTGTGAAAATAACATACCTTTATTAATGATAAAATGTGAAAATGTTCATGGAATACATAGAAAATAGTTTGAGCAAGAGTCACAAATATTTTTATAATTTTATAGCAAGGTTTGTCACAATAAATAGAAAATACGTTGAAAGACTGACGACATAGGTCTCACATTGAACTATGATTTAGAAAATAATACACAAATTTAATTAATTTTCACAAAACTATAATGGATCACAGTTAAGTTATGATAAAGGACTTTGATAAAGTGAGTAACTTAAGAAAGGTATAACCATTTTCATTTTATATACAATTATTTTCATGTCACACCATATGACGATTTTAGGCACTAATACAACAAATTGTCACATAAATTCTGATTCCAATTGAAAATCTAAAAACAACATATGTTTCTATAAAGATGAGAGTTAGTAGAACAAAAGTCATTTTTATGCCTGTTATTTTAAGTTTTTGAAAAAGCACTTTTTTCTGGTGTATATGTCACTGACCCATTTCTACAGTATATTTCTACTATGTACTGTGTATTTCTACAGTATATTTCTATTATGTACTGTGTATTTCCAATTTGTGCTCGGTATTTCTACAGTCTGTTTCTACTGTGTGATGTGGATTCCCACTCTGTATTTCTAATGTGTGACATGTATTTCTACAGTGTATAACTACTGTGTGATATGTATTTTTTCTGTTTATTTCTACTATGTACTGTGTATTTCTATTGTGTATTTTACTGTGATGTGTATTTCTACTGTGTATTTCTACTGTTTTCTGTGTATTTCTACTGTGTTATGTGTATTTCTACTTTGTGCTCTGTATTTCTACTATGTATTTCTAATGTGTGCAGTGTATTTCTATTATGTGATGTGTGTTACTACTGTGTATTTGTACTGTGTGCTCTGAATTTCACTGAAAAAAGGTTTTTCAAGGAAGTTTCCTGCCTTGCACTGGTTGAATTTGGATCTATTTGATGGCAAACAAGGTTTTTCCTGTCCTTTAATTCATTAAGGGTGAAAACTGGCTTAAGTCAATTTTGAGCGTTTCAGAGCGAGAGAAGCCTCTTTTTGCACTGTGGAGTAGCATAAGCTGTATTTGACTGAAAAAAGGTTTTTAACTGATGTCTCCTAGCCTGAACTGGTTGAATTTGGATCTATTTGATGGCAAACAAGGTTTTTTCCTGTCCTTTAATTCATTGAGGGTGAAAACTGGCTTATGTCAATTTTGAGTGTTTCAGAGCGAGAGAAGCCTCTTTTTGCACTGTGCAGTAGCATAAGCTGTATTTGAGTGAAAAAAGGTCTTTCAAGCAAGTTTCCTAGCCTGAACTGGTTGAATTTGGATCTATTTGATGGCAAACAAGGTTTGTCCTGTCCTTTAATTCATTAAGGGTGAAAACTGGCTCATGTCAATTTTGAGCGTTTCAGAGCGAGAGAAGCCTCTTTTTGCACTGTGCAGTAGCATAAGCTGTATTTGACTGAAAAAAGGTTTTTCAAGCAAGTTTCCTAGCCTGAACTGGTTGAATTTGGATCTATTTCATGGCAAACAAGGTTTTTCCTGTCCTTTAATTCATTACGGGTGAAAACTGGCTTATGTCAATTTTGAGCGTTTCAGAGCAGAGAAGCGTCTTTTTGCACTGTGCAGTAGCATAAGCTGTATTTGAGTGAAAAAAGGTCTTTCAAGCAAGTTTCCTAGCCTGAACTGGTTGAATTTGGATCTATTTGATGGCAAACAAGGTTTTTCCTGTTCTATAATTCATTAAGGGTGAAAACTGGCTTATGTCAATTTTGAGCGTTTCAGAGCGAGAGAAGCCTCTTTTTGCACTGTGCAGTAGCATAAGCTGTATTTGACTGAAAAAAGGTTTTTCACTGAGGTCTCCTCGCCTGAACTGGTTGAATTTGGATCTGTTTGATGGCAAACAAGGTTTTTCCTGTCCTTTAATTACTGCACAGTGCAAAAAGAGGCTTCTCTCGCTCTGAAACGCTCAAAATTGACATAAGCCAGTTTTCACCCTTAATGAATTAAAGGACAGGAAAAACCTCGTTTGCCATGAAATAGAGCCATCTAACACAGTAGTTATACACTGTAGAAATACACATCACACATTAGAAATACAGAGTAGGAATCCACATCACACAGTAGAAACAGACTGTAGAAATACCGAGCACAAATTGGAAATGCACATCACACATTTGAAATACACTGTAGAAATACACAGTACATAGAAGCTTCTATCCCTCTGAAACGCCCAAAATTGACATGAGTGAGTTTTCACCATAAATGAATTTAAGAACAAGGGAAACCATGTTTGCCATGATATTTATCCAAATTCAACTATTCCTGGCAAGGCAGCTTCCTTGAAAAACCTTTTTTCAATGAAGTACTTCATACTCTACTGCACAGTGCAAAAAGACGCTTCTCTCGCTCTGAAACGCTCAAAATTGACATGAGTGAGTTTTCACCATAAATGAATTAAAGGACAGGTAAAACCATCTTTGCCATACAATAGATCTGTAAAGGGTTTGGTTTGGACCCAATAGCAGCACAAAGACAGGCGGGTATCGTTGGTAACAAACTTTATTTTCACAAGTGCAGGAATCAATGGCAGTAGGCAAAACAGTCTGTCTTCTGGCCGCTAGCCTTTAACAGTCTCTGGTGGGGATTGTAGATTAGGTTCAGCCGAACCAAACCAGGATACTGGTGAGTCACGTCCGTGAAACTCAGTCTTGTACTCACTCAGTGAAGGGATAATCAGAGCCACAGAACTGCAGGATGCCACAGAGGAGACGAGAGTGACACTCACTATGCAGAGCTGAATCAGGTAATCACCGGATAGCCAAGGGAGCAGACAGGCAGAATCCAGAAAGGGACAGGCGAGGATTGTGGTCGGGGACGGAAGGCTGAGGTGATTACCAGGAGATCGGTCAGGCAGGATGGTCGGAGGCAAGCAGGGTCGAAACCAGGAGATCAGGCAGAGAAACGCTGGAGAGTCTGGTGCAAGCATCGAGAACAATCTGGCAATGAGTGAGACTGGAGCTGGCCGACTGTAGGGAATGCGTCGTCCGTGTCAGAGAGGGGGTTATTGTTGCACCCATCATCAGCGTCGGACTCATCCGATGGTTCTGCGCGATGGGATGGCCGGGGGGGTGGAGTCCGTGGTCTGGGGATATAACTGGTTTTGGTGGGTTGATCGGGGTGACGCTGATGAAAGTCCCTGATGAGGTGGTGATCCAATATGTGTCTGGCAGGGACCCAGGATCTCTCCTCGGGGCCGTATCCCTCCCAGTCCACCAGGTATTGGAGGCCCCTCCCACGTCGGTGGGACTGCAGGAGATGGCGGACCGTGTAGGTGAGGCCTCCGTCGATGAAACGAGGAGGTGGAGGAGGTGGGACGGCGGGGACCAGGGCACTCTCTCGGACCGGCTTGATTCTTGAGATGTGGAATGTGGGATGGACGCGCATAGATCTGGGGAGTTTGAGTCTCACCGCTGCCGGGTTGATGATCTTGACCACCTCGAAAGGACCAATGAAGCGGGGGGCCAGCTTCTTTGACTCCACCCTCAGGGGAAGGTCACGGGTGGAGAGCCAAACTTTTTGACCTAGCTGATATTCTGGAGCCTGGGAGCGGTGGCGGTTGGAGGCAGAGGCATAGCGACCAGCGGCCTTGAGGAGGGCAGCTCGAGCTCGGATCCAGGTCCTACGGCAGCGGCGGATGAAGGCCTGGACGGATGGACAGGAAGTCTCTCTCTCTAGGATTGGGAACAGAGGTGGCTGGTAGCCATATACGCACTGGAAGGGAGAGAGACCAGTGGCAGAACTGGTCAGGGTGTTGTGGGAGTATTCTACCCACAGGAGCTGTTCGGACCAAGACGATGGGGATTGTGATGTCATGCAGCGGAGTGCCGTCTCCATCTCCTGATTCTTGTGCTCTGTCTGGCCATTAGACTGGGGATGGTACCCTGATGAGAGACTGACGGTGGCCCCCAGGAGCGAGCAGAATTCTCTCCAGAAAACAGAGGCGAACTGGGATGCCATGGAGACGGACCACATGTCTCAGCAACAATTTAGCAGTCCTCTTGGCTGAAGGGAGCTTGGGCAGGGGCACGAAGTGGGCCATCTTGCTAAACCGGTCCACAACCGTCAGAATGGTGGTGTTGCCGCTGGATGGTGGTAGACCGGTGACGAAGTCCACGGAGATGTGTGACCAAGGACGATGAGGTACTGGTAGTGGGTGCAGAAGACCAGCAGGAGCTTGGAGCGTGGGTTTGTGTTGGTTGCAGGTGGGGCAGGCGTTGACGAAGCTCCGAGTATCCTCCGTCAGAGTGGACCACCAGAAGCGACGCTGTACGACCTCCTTAGTCCGCTGGATCCCAGGGTGGCAGGTGAGTTTGGAGCTGTGAGCCCACTGGAGGACCTCGGACCAGAGGTCAGGTGGAACATACAGGCATTCTGGCGGACAGGAACTGGGTCCGGGCTGGTCCTGGATGGCAGCTCTGACCCTTTCCTCCACCTCCCAGGTAAGTGTGGCGATGAGACGTGAGGCTGGAAGAATGGTATTGGGTTCACCAGCCTCCCTCTCCTCGTCCTGGAACTGCCGAGACAAGGCATCAGGCTTGACGTTGCGGGACCCCAGCCGATATGAGAGAGAGAAGTTGAATCTGGTCAGGAATAGTGACCACCGGGCCTGGCGGGAGTTCAGTCTCTTGGCTGACTGGATGTACTCAAGGTTCTTGTGATCTGTCCACACCAGGAACGGCAGTTTGGTCCCCTCTAACCAGTGTCGCCACTCCTCCAGAGCCAACTTCACTGCTAGTAACTCTCTGTTACCAATATCATAGTTTCTCTCGGCCAGTGTCAACCGCCTGGAGAAGAAGGCGCAGGGGTGTAGCTTCTGGTCGATGGCGGCCCTCTGAGACAGAACAGCCCCAACTCCCACGTCGGAGGCATCCACTTCGACCACGAACTGTCGTTCGGTGTCAGGCATTATGAGGATAGGGGCCGTTGTAAAACGTTTCTTCAGGGACCAGAAAGCCTCATTGGCGGCCGAAGACCACCGGAAGGGCACCTTGGAGGAGGTGAGGGCCGTGAGGGGGGCTGCCACCGTGCTGTACCCTCTGATGAACCTCCGGTAAAAGTTGGCGAAGCCCAGAAAACGCTGAAGCTGCTTACGGGAGTCCGGAGTGGGCCAGGAGGTGACAGCGGAGACCTTGGCAGAGTCCATCTGGACGGTCCCCCTCCCTATGACGTACCCCAGGAAGGAGACGGATGGAACATGGAATTCACACTTCTCCGCCTTGACGAAGAGTGAATTTTCTAGGAGCCGTTGGAGCACCCTCTGGACATGGTAAATGTGTTCGTCCTTGGATCGGGAGAAGATCAGGATGTCATCGAAGTAGACGAATACAAACTTGTTAAGCATGTCTCTCAGTACGTCATTAACAAGGGCCTGGAAGACGGCAGGAGCATTGGTGAGGCCAAAAGGCATCACCAGGTACTCATAGTGGCCGGTGGGGATTTTGAACGCCGTCTTCCATTCGTCTCCCTCTCGGATCCGGATCACGTGGTAGGCATTACGTAGATCGAGTTTGGTGAAGACTGTAGCTCCCTCCAGGAGCTCGAACGCTGAGGCAATGAGGGGCAGGGGATAACGGTTTTTGACCGTAATGTCATTTAGTCCTCAATAGTCGATACAGGGGCGGAGCGTCTTGTCCTTTTTTGCCACAAAGAAGAAGCCCGCCCCTGCTGGAGATGACGAGGGTCAGATGATGCCTGCGGCCAAAGAGTCATTAATGTAGGTGTCCATGGCCCCTCTCTCAGAGGCGGAAATGGAGTACAGGCGGCCTCTGGGTGGAGCAGAACCGGGCTGGAGGTCGATGACGCAGTCGTAGGGTCTATGCGGGGGAAGAGAGGTTGCCTTGGCTTTGCTGAAGACCTCTCGGAAGTCTAGGTATTCAGCTGGGACCCCCGACATATCTGGAGCAGGACTGGAACCGGTAGATGACTGGGGAGCGGTGGCTTGCCTTAGACAGACCTGATGACAAGTAGGGCTCCAACCCAGGATCGCCCCCGTGGTCCAGTCTATGTGTGGGTTATGACGTCGGAGCCAGGGGAATCCCAGGAGGAGTAGGTGACGAGGAGAGGACAGGATGTGAAACTGGTTAGTCTCGTGGTGGTTGCCAGACAGGAGCATGTGGATGGGCACCGTCTGGTGGGTGACAGTCCCCAGGAGGTGGCCGTCCAGGGCATTGGCTGGAACAGGAACTGGCAGGCGAATTCGACCGACGCCTAGCTGAAGTGCTAGGTCGTTGTCAATGATGTTAGCGTCAGAACCAGAGTCTATGAGTGTGGCAAGAGTCTGAGAGCCTTGGGGTAGAAGCAGTCGGACCTGGCACAGGGGACGTGAGGTTGAGGAGGGTTTAGATGTGTGCCTCACCAGGACCTCCTCCCTCACTGGTGAGCCTGACCTTTTGCCGGACACCTGGATATGAAGTGTCCGGGCTGACCACAGTAGAGGCAGAGGTTCCCTCTGCGGCGCCTCTCTCTCTCTTGTGGGGTTAGGCTGGCCCGGCCGATCTGCATGGGCTCAGAATCCCTCCTCGGTGTGCTGGCGGGCGGAGTCAAGGACCTGGGAGGAGCTGGAGGACGAGGAGCCGGAAGCCCCTCCCCTCATCCCTGCCTTCTCTCTCGGTGTCTAGCTTGAATCCGTCTGTCCACACGGGAAGCCAGCTCGATGATATCGTCGAGAGAGGCAGGAAGGTCGTAGGACGCCAGCTCGTCCTTGACGTAGTCAGCCAGCCCCAACAGGAAGGCGTCCACCTGAGCTGCCTGGTTCCACTCGCTCCTGCGAGCCCGGATGCGGAAGTCACTGGCGTAGTCAGTCACCGAGCAGGCTCCCTGTCTGAAACCCAGGAGACCCCCGGAAGCGTCGGGACCTCGGGATGCTACACCGAACCTTGCGGAGTTCGGTGGTGAAGGCGTTGAAGGAGGAGCAAGCGGGCGTGTGGCGTTCCCACTCGGCTGTTCCCCACAGCCGAGCGCGACCTGTCAGGTTATTGATCGTGAACGCCACCTTAGCTTCCTCAGAGGCGAAGGTGTGGGGTTGCAGAGCAAAGACGATTGAACAGTTCGTGATGAATGGATTGCAACCCTCTGGGTCCCCAGCGTAGCGTTCCGGGGCTCCCACTCGAGTCTCTAAGACAGGACCAGGATATGCCGGAGCTGGTGGAGGAGGATAACTCAGATGAGCTGGCAGAGAGACGGACTGGGCAAGTGTCGCGGTGAGTTGTTGAACCTGGGCGGATAGCGTGGCCAGCGCTTGCTCTTGGTTAGCTGCTGCTAACTGAATGTTAGCCGTGGTGGAGGCTAACATCGCCTCTTGATGCTGGAGCTGGGTCTCCACCCGGTCTAGGCGAGCCAGCGGATCGGGGCTGTGCGCTGGGTCCATTCTTTGGCCAGATTGTACTGTAAAGGGTTTGGTTTGGACCCAATAGCAGCACAAAGACAGGCGGGTATCGTTGGTAACAAACTTTATTTTCACAAGTGCAGGAATCAATGGCAGTAGGCAAAACAGTCTGTCTTCTGGCTGCTGGCCTTTAACAGTCTCTGGTGGGGATTGTAGATTAGGTTCAGCCGAACCAAACCAGGATACTGGTGAGTCACGTCCGTGAAACTCAGTCTTGTACTAACTCAGTGAAGGGATAATCAGAGCCACAGAACTGCAGGATGCCACAGAGGAGACGAGAGTGACACTCACTATGCAGAGCTGAATCAGGTAATCACCGGATAGCCAAGGGAGCAGACAGGCAGAATCCAGAAAGGGACAGGCGAGGATCGTGGTCGGGGACGGAAGGCTGAGGTGATTACCAGGAGATCGGTCAGGCAGGATGGTCGGAGGCAAGCAGGGTCGAAACCGGGAGATCAGGCAGAGAAACGCTGGAGAGTCTGGTGCAAGCATCGAGAACAATCTGGCAATGAGTGAGAGTGGAGCTGGGGCTTAAATGCAGCCAGAGCAGAGCAGAGAGCACAGGTGAGTGGAGTTGGCTTGATGAGAGGGGTGTGTCTGATTGGCAGATTGAAGCAGGCAGGTGCAGAGTGGTGAGGCAGAGATGAACTGTGACAAGATCCACATTCAGCCAGTCCAGGCTAGGAAACTTCCTTGAAAAACCTTTTTTCAGTGAAATACAACATAGTCTACTTCACAGTTCAAAAACACACGTCTCTCGCTCTGAAATGCTCAAAGTTGACAGAAGTGAGTTTTCAACATAAATGGATTAAAGAACACGTTAAACCATGTTTGCCATGATATTTATCCAAATTCAACTATTCCTGGCAAAGAAAATTCCTTGAAAAACCTTTTTTCAGTGAAATACAGATTAAGGAACTTACAGTGAAAAAATACGCTTCTCTCGATCTGAAACACTCAAAATTGACATAAGTGAGTTTTTACCAAAAAATGAATTAAAGACCAACGGAAACCATGTTTGCAACAATATTAATCCAACTTCGGCCATCCACAACAAAATAGAACACAACAGAACATATGAAATATGATCAAATTTGAAACAGAAATATCCATATTTTATAGTTCATTTCCAGCAGCAGACCAGCAGGTCCTGCAGCATGTGACCTGGTGCTCTCTACAAATGCACCTGTTACACTTGGTGCAGGTGGGTAGAAGACCTCTATTTTAGCCTTGTGCACAACCAGCATTCAGCTCTCCTTCTGGTCGAGATGGTGGCAGCAGTGGCAATGGCGGTGTCGGTGGTTTCTGCTAGGGCAGCAACAGTGGTCTGTAACTTCACCACCATGGCAGCAGCATGTCGGTCATCAAATTGGAGGCTGGCGTTTATCATTTGAAATCGTTTGTGGGACACGGTGGCCCTGAAGACTGGTCTCCCACAGACTGCGGGTAGAGTCTCCTTTGGACCGGTACATACCTGCCAGGATGAGAAGTCCCAAGTATGCTCGAATCTTATGGGCATCCACATCACTCCATCCTGACACTGTACGCCTCCATGTAAGGTATGTCATTTGCAAAATCAGCTGGATCATGTCAGGAGTGAAGAAAGGGTCAAAAGAGGATGACACATCATGGATTCTTGATATGGCATATCTCGTGGGCCCTGGCATAATGCCGGTTGATGCCTGAATGTAACGCAGCGTCTCGGCATGAGATGGAGACTAGACTTGCCTGTTATTCGCTGTCCACTCACTGTAAGGATCGGCAGGATCCCCAGTGTCCTCTCCACTTTCAGAGGACGGGTCAGAGGCACTCACAGAAGTGGGCTCCAGTGAGCATTCTGTGTCAGACTCCCCCTCGAGATTGTGTCTTCTTCAGATGAGTCCTGCAGCTTGCTGGCAGATAAAGGCTGCAGGTCTTTCTCCTTCTCTGCTCACTAATGAAATGACCCCTCAGCCAAGCTGCATGTTTATCTTTGGCTGTGAAAGCAGCCAGGTGCATAAACACAGTGACAGTTGTTTTTGTTTTTGTTTTTGAGTACAGCAAAGGCAAGAGGCCGTGTTTTTACTCAAGCCCCTCTTCAAAGACACATGAAACATATGCCTCAAAAAATTCCATTTTTTCACCCTTAAAAGATCAATGCGTGGTTACAGATTCACACACACTCTCTCTCTCTCACACAATGAAAGTGAAATGCTCTTTGCCATGAACTAGATCCAAATTCAACCAGTTCAGGCTAGGAAACTTCCTTGAAAAACCTTTTGTCAGTGAAATTCAGCATACACTACTGTACAGTGCAAAACAATTGACATGAGCCAGTTTTCACCATAAATGAATTAAAGGACAGGTGAGACCATGTTTGTTTCATCTAATTATAGAGAGACTAGCAGGTCAACTTTAGATAACAACAATATAGTCACGCACACACATTCACATACACACATTCCCTTGAGAGATATTCTCTAGAGGTGTTATGCAGACCCATTCTTTTCCAACAGGATAGAGGGGCTCTCAGTTCCCCAAAAGTGAACAATTAGAGGAAACAGGCGGGCATGAGCGAATGGACTCTAAAAAGGACCCGCACACCAGAGAACGGGGGTGAATTTTGGTTGATCTCCTAAGACTGAGGGTTCTAGAGGAGTTCTGATAGAGCAGAGGACAAAGCATTTTGGGCATCACTTTGCCGAGATTTGAGAACACCAGGGAGTGCACACTCTGGTTCGGATGCTGGCTTGTGATCTGTTTCAATAAAGATTGCTCTATCCATCCCAGCTTTGCCTCCGCAGAATTCTTTTATCAACATACTACACGCCGACACCTTTGGAGGACGACAGCCCATACACTTCACCAGTTTTCACCCTTAATGAATTAAAGGACAGGAAAAACCTTGTTTGCCATCAAATATATCCAAATTCAACCAGTTCAGGCTAGGAAACTTGCTTGAAAGACCTTTTTTCACTCAAATACAGCTTATGCTACTGCACAGTGCAAAAAGACGCTTCTCCCGCTCTCAAACGCTCAAAATTGACATGAGCCAGTTTTCACCCTTAATGAATTACAGGACAGGAAAAACCTTGTTTGCCATGAAATAGATCCAAATTCAACCAGTTCAGGCTAGGAAACTTGCTTGAAAGACCTTTTTTCACTCAAATACAGCTTATGCTACTGCACAGTGCAAAAAGAGGTTCTCTCGCTCTGAAACGCTCAAAATTGACATGAATCAGTTTTCACCCTTAATGAATTACAGGACAGGAAAAAACTTGTTTGCCATCAAATAGATCCAAATTCAACCAGTTCAGGCTAGGAGACCTCAGTGAAAAACCTTTTTTCAGTCAAATACAGCTTATGCTACTGCACAGTGCAAAAAGACGCTTTTCTGCTCTGAAACGCTCAAAATTTGACTTGAGCCAGTTTTCAACCTTAATAAATTAAAGGACAGGAAAAACCTTGTTTGCCATTAAATAGATCCAAATTCAACCAGTTCAGGCTAGGAAACTTGCTTGAAAGACCTTTTTTCACTCAAATACAGCTTATGCTACTGCACAGTGCAAAAAGAGGCTTCTCTCGCTCTGAAACGCTCAAAATTGACATGAGCCAGTTTTCACCCTTAATGAATTAAAGGACAGGAAAAACCTTGTTTGCCATCAAATAGATTCAAATTCAACCAGTTCAGGCTAGGAAACTTGCTTGAAAGACCTTTTTCACTCAAATACAGCTTATGCTACTGCACAGTGCAAAAAGAGGTTCTCTTGCTCTGAAATGCTCAAAATTGACATGAGCCAGTTTTCACCCTTAATGAATTAAGGGACAGGAAAAACCTTGTTTGCCATCAAGAAGATCCAAATTCAACCTGTTCAGGCTTGGAAACTTGCTTGAAAGACCTTTTTTCAGCCAAATACAGCTTATGCTATTGTACAATGCAAAAAGACGCTTCTCTCGCTCTGAAACGCTCAAAATTGACATAAGCCAGTTTTCACCCTTAATGAATGAAAGGACAGGAAAAACCTTGTTTGCCATCAAGAAGATCCAAATTCAACCTGTTCAGGCTAGGAAACCTCAGTGAAAAACCTTTTTTCAGCCAAATACAGCTTATGCTATTGTACAATGCAAAAAGACGCTTCTCTCGCTCTGAAACGCTCAAAATTGACATATACAAGCATACAAGCTTGTTCTCGTACCCAGTGCTTTTTCATTCTGTTCCTATCCTTTGTTACCTCTTGAAGTTTATTTCTAATAGCTTTCATCTCTCTAGAGTATCTCGCTCCTGTTTTCTTTCTTTCCCTTTCTCCTGCTATAGCCTGCCTACTCCGAGCTGGCTCGTGTATGGCATGATCCACTGGACTGTCTGGGGTAGTTTCTGGGTGATCTGAGCCCTTTCTCTTACGTTCTCTTGATACTTGTTGACTACGTTACCAAGCCTTTCTCTGACTTCTCTTTTCCCTTTCATTCAAGTCATTGATATTTTTTATCTTCCCTTCCTTCACCCTCTTCTTCCATCTTTGCCTTTCCGTTCTGAGGTATTCCTCCTTTAACTCTGCATCACTGTGTGTTTTCTCTCTACGCTTCTTTTGATATTCCCTGTTTCTTCTCCTTCTCTCCTCCACAGATAGCTGCTGCCTAGCCATAACTTCCTAAAATACATAAAGTCAAAGTTGAGTGTAATGACTATGAAATTGGGGGGAATTACTGTTGGCTCAATAACTACGACGACAACTGTAGGTTTTCATGACTTTACTGCAACCTCAGCACACCAATAACAACGAAAGACTTCCGCATTCCTCCCCCAGAACAAACCTGTAACTTGCACATGCGCAGTGAGAAATAAAGCACACAACAAACTCCCCTTTTCTCTTTAAAGAAAAACAGTGCAAAGAAAATATTTATTTTTCTCTTTTTTTAGTGTCCTTAACAGATAGCCAGGTTTAAAGTTTCAGCTTTAATAACTAAAGTAGAACAGTAAAAAAAACTTTGTTGTTTAGTCCATTTAGCTTTTAAGCTGCCATACACCTTCGCTGAGAGCCCTCAGCAAAACGAGTGCAGATGCCCCCTTCTTGGTCAAACAGTCAGCAAGCTGCTCCTTAGTTGCTGACCACATGATCTGCTGAATAGTCCCAGAGTGGATGAGTTCCTTGACACTGCTGATCTCTAGTCGGAGTCTTTTCTCTGTGACTGATTTGGTGGATTTGACAGCATCCAAAAGAGAGTGGTTGTCAGTTACACACACTATAGGCAAATTGTTGCTTGTACAGTCACCTGTGGTGATCTCTGAGTACAGTGTAGCTAGGAAGACTGCATTGTCGATGCCATCTCCAAGTGCTAAAGTCTCTCCAGCTAAAGTGCTCCGAACAACTCTCCTGATCCTCTGCCAGCATATAGGTGAGAATCTTCCAACCTCTCCCATAAGCATGATCAGGTGCCCACCTTGAGTGCCTCCATCTGGAAGATTTCCCATGGATGAATCACTGAACACCACCAGCTTTAGGGAGCTGTCTTTTCCCAAGTACTGAAACCTCAAAGTCACCTCCTCTGACTTCAGTTTTCTGATCAGTTTTTTTGCAGAGTCTGAACAGTGGCATGCTTTGTACTTGACGCCAGGATGGATATGTCACACATTATGTCGGGTCTGCTCTGCTTCGCCACCCACAATATTTGGCCAATCTTTGACTTAAACATATCATATTCAGTGTCTGTTAGGGGGGCCTCTCGCTGTGTGGCTCTCGTGGGGTCCACATGAATGGTTTGGAGATTTTTTATGTACACCCATTGTTGCACCTGTATTTCATCCTCTACAAAGAGTACCTCCATTCCAATGTAGCTGAAGCTGTTGTGTTCTTCACGTCCAATTTGAAAAGTAGCTTTCAAGTGAGAAATGACTGTCATGGAGAACGTTTCCGAACCTCCCCAGATAAAGTCATCCACATGACAAGCAAGGACTCCCATCACATGGTAGGAGTCATCCAACCAGTAGAACACTGCTGGGGCAACTTTTGACACAGTACCTCCCTACTGCTGCATAATGTCCTTTACCCTGTTGTACCAGTACAGAGAAGCATCTGTCAGGCCATAAACACACTTCTTCAACTTCCACACAGTTCCTTTGCTCTGAGCTTCTCGGGGAGGCCGAATGTAGACATCTCGGGTTAACTCTTTACCTTGCAAAAAGGCTGCTTTAATGTCTATGGAGTTCAGCTGCCATTTCTTTTGACATATAACAGCCATGATCATTTTTAGGGACTCTGAAGCACACGTAGGTGAATCTTTTGGTAGCTCCTCAGTGTTCATTTCCTCAAAGCCTCTTGCAACTAGTCTGGCTTTAGGGACAACACCATCTGGTGTCTCCTTGAGTGTGCACACCCACCTTGTAGAGATGCATTTCTGACCTTCATCTTTCACCTCTTTAAACACATTGTTCTGTTTCCAGTTGCTGAGTTCAGCGTGTTTGGCAGGTATGAAGGCATTATCATTCACAATCAGTACGTCCTCTTTATGGCAGTCTGCACATAACTCAACATGTTCAGATGGACCCAGTTGAAGATTGTCTACTTGTCCTAAGTCCACTGATCCAGTTGTACCAGCAATTTCCTCAGGCTCTGTGTACTGTAAATTGTACCAGTTTTTGTGCGTTCCAGTGGCCTTTCCTGCCCGGCTGAGGATTTTTCCAGTGTGTACTTGGTCACTTCCACTGTCTGTGTATGTAACTACTTGTCCAGTTTTCAGCTTAAGTCCTTCACAAGTAGTATTTGAGTGTGTTGATGTGTGAGGGGGCTCATTGTTATCCTCAGCACCTTCATCATTTGAGGGTGCCTCTTTCTCACTTTCATTGTCAGTCTTATTTTTATAGAGTCCAGTTTCTGGTAATGTGGCATTTTCAGTTCCCATCAACTGATTATCTCTTTCTCTCGGCATATCTTGCGAGCCATCAACCTTTGGAAGTCTGGATTGATGTACACGAACATAAGTGCCTCCGTGGCGAACAAATATCACCACACCATCTTGGCCAATGACCACACCTGGACCTTTCCACTCTGTAGAATCCAACCGTTTGTAGTAAACCTTATCCCCGGTTTCATATCGTTCATCAGTGGGTCGCAGTTGTTTATGAAGGGCTGTTCGTATCCTCTCAGAGCATTCTGTTTCTGTGAATGCTCTCCTTGTAGCATGTAGTGCTGAGATGTGTTGGGCCATCCAAGTAGCCATGCTAGTCCCTTCTAGAGCTGGCGGCTTATCAGTGAGAACTGACGGCAGATTTGGGTTCTGCCCGAACACTAGCTGGTAGGGACTGTAGCCATGTACATTGTGCATAGAGTTTTTTTGCCATCAGGGCCCAGTCTAGGGCTGTCTTCCAATCACATCCGTTGTCTCTCTTTACTTTCAACAGGATTTCAGTGAGGGTTTGATTATGCCTTTCTAAGAGACCGTTGCTCCATGGACTATAAGCTGCAGTCGTTTTCACTTCAATGTTAAAGTTTTCAGCCATGTCCCTCATTTCCTCATTATTAAATTCACCCCCATTGTCAGTGAACAGTCTGCGTGGAGGACCATGAACACTTATCCAGCAGTGAATAAAGTGCTTCACTATCTCTTTGGGTTTCTTGGTGGTTATAATGCTCCCTGCACTGAATCGTGTGAAGTGGTCAATGGCATGCAGATACCACACTCCTGGCTCTAGCTCATGTAAGTCCATAGCTACAGTTTCATTGTAGGTTGAGGCCATGGGTAAACCTACTGCTGGCTTTGGCTTTGGTTTACTGTATCTAATGCATGTCTCACAGTTCTTTACAATATCCTTCAGGATTGTGGTGCACTCCTCATCAGTATTACCTGAGCAGGTCAGTAGTTTTTTCAGTCTGTCAACTGAGGCATGTCCAAACTGCTTGTGCAGTTTCAATAGATTTTTTTGTTTTTCCTGTTTTGTCATGTTTTCTGTCACAATTAGGATGTCATTTTCATTTTGGATGTCACTTCCATCTGGGGTATTCTCATCCCTCAAGATCACACAATAATGTCCTGACGATGTCAGTTCAAGTTTCACAGGTTGCTTGAACATAATGGCTTTGTCATTCTCAATGTCCAAAACTGCACCTGCTCTTTTCAGTGACGTTTTGCTTAAAAGCAAAGGGATATCGGCTGGGACAACTTCTGTCTCAATTTGAATCTAGTCTGTGCTATCACAGCTGGGATTTTCACTTTTATTGTGGAATGGACAATTCTCTCATCACCAAACTTGAATGGTCTTGCACTTTTTATGTCCTTCATTTTCATCCTTTGTTAGTTGACTGACATAATGATCAAGCCATTTTTCGCCACACACTGTTCTGGTGCAAGCTGTGTCAATCACAGCAGATCCCAAAGACTCCACCATGAAAATCTCTGTGTTAGACAATGTGTCTTTAGACAATAAAGTAATGTTGCATTCTTCAAACTCTGTTTGTCTTTCATCTTCTGTCAGTTTAGCATGTTCATTTTTGTGGGGGCAGTACTTTGCCCAGTGATATATGCTTTGGCAGACTGCACATCTCGTTCTCCTACCGTATCTGTCAAGCGGATTGGTACCTTGAACAGCTGTTTGGCGTTGCATATTTGACCTACTTTCTCTCCTGCCGGTAAACTTTGTGTAGTAGGCAGCGTCAGTTGCATCTCCGCTCACCTGCAGTGCATCAGCGCCCCTCTGTGGCGTAGTATCGCCAAATATCCTCTTCAATGCGGCCTTCATGTTGTCAAACGTGAGGCTTGGACAAGCGGTAAGCGCCAACTGTTTATCTTTAACATTCAGTCCCGCAGTGTCTAGCAGCTTGAATGCTAACACTGCATCCGGGAGCTCCATTTTGAACTGGTGAATTCTGTTGTACCTCCGTTCAAACTCAACAATGTAATCCACTATCGAAACGCCATTGTCTTTCGCTATCCGGTCAAACTCCGTGTACGCCTCGTATTGGCGGTCCTTTTCCTCTTTCAAAAACACAGAGTCCAGTTTTTTCAGAAGTGTAGTCATTCCATTATCTTTGTTCAAATCTTCTGTGGCTACTTCCAGCGCGCTGTCCCTCGCTCTTCCCATTAGCGACAAGGCAACCGCCAGGGCCTGCTTCTCCTTATCCAAGTCAGTAACCAGTCTCCAGATTTCGACCTCATTTTTCCAGCTTTCTTCTCATCAACCGCTGGCGGAACTTTATAATTACCAGCGGCCATCCTCTGCTACCAATATTGGCTCAATAACTACGACGACAACTGTAGGTTTTCATGACTTTACTGCAACCTCAGCACACCAATAACAATGACAGACTTCCGCATTCCTCCCCCAGAACAAACCTGTAACTTGCACATGCGCAGTGAGAAATAAAGCACATAACAATTACAGTGAATGTTAGATTTGGTTAAATGTTGTCATGCCATTTTCATTTGGCTTTAGTCATTGGAGATGCATAGCCTACAAGGGATATTGTATACTATGTGCTATGTAGGTAGGTAGTAGGTGCACTATGTGCATCCCAAATGACGTAAGCCAAATGAACATGGCATAATAGTGAATTGAGAGAGAAGGAAGGCACACCTCATCCCCTAGGGTTGGACGATATGGAAGAAATATAGGGGGAATTACATAAATAAAAATATAAAAGAGGTTAATGAAACATTACAGATCAACAATTATATTCTAGCCTCTGTTGAGGACCATTTGGAGGTTTTTGTCACCACCACCGTCAGATAGAAAACCTGACGGTGGTAACGTCTGACGGTGGTGACAAAAACCTACTCTTTCACATGATATGCATGAGTTGTTCACATTAGACATCTTGTTTCCCCTCTGTTGCTAGCTACTTCAGACCTCTTCTTAAAAAGTAAACATTTATGTCATAATCTAATATTTTTTATACAGAAGAGACGGTGTTGACATGTTATGATTGTGACAGTAGCAGTGTCCAAATATATGAACAAGTTTAAGAGAAAATAGCAAACTTACGGGAGCTTGAGTGATCTTGAAGCATGCAGTAGAGCTGAAGGTTTGAAAATGGGGTCCTCGGGAATGTAGTTGACCTTGTAGTTGCCTGATTTTATTGCTTTTTATAAATATCTCACGGTGGTGACGAATATGTGGGACACATTTTGAGCAACCACAAAATAATAGTAAATATTGTTCAAAATTCACTGTTTGTACATATTACAATGTACTCTGTCATGTGGTAAAGATATTATTCTTTTTTAATCAAGTTGAAATGATTCTTCTATCCGAGGACAACTGATTTTGTAGGCAATGGGCCAGCATATAATCATTAAATTAATAAAAATTAAAAATAAACCTATAAAAGAACCTTACATATGTGCAAAGGACCCCCTGATTATAACCTTGATTCTTTTTATTCATGAAAATGTTATTCATTTCCAACAGAATTAGCACTTTTCTTAGTGGGGCATGTTTTTGCCAAAGTTTCAAGAATCAGTGCTTTAATAGTGTGTCTGGCGGACACTAGTGCTACACACCTCTACTTACTTACCTTCAAAAGTTAACAACAATTCATAATTACCTTAAAAACTCTAAATTTATCTAAATTCATATGGCGATTATAACATTGGAGGAAAGGGGGAGGGACAAATGAAGTGAAAAGGACAATCTAAGAAGAAACCACTAAAGCTTAAGGGACACAAAATCGGGAGGTAATAAAAGGAGGCTTGTAGGAGAGAGAGCTCACTTCTGCTCTGACCACAGGAAGAGAAGCACCTCAGTCAGCCAGTCAAGAACAGCCAACTTGTTTTCTTTTTAGTGTGCCTTGGCTTGAGGAAGTGCTACAGGTCAAAACATCGCCCTTGGCACACGCTTTTTTCATTTATATACTTAAAAACAATTTAATTTCTTTTCATTTTACACACAAATTTATTTTTTTCATTTCATAGATCATTTTAGTTAGTTAAAAAATACATAAATAAATGTATTTTCATTTCGTAGACAACAATAATAATAATAATGATAATAAAAGTAATAATAATAATAAAAAAATATTTCAATAACTATAATTACATAAATACACAACTCCAAAACAAAACAATGGATGGGGGTTGGACAGAGGTACGCTACGGCAGGAGGCGCCAGCGCGACCGTCAACCCGGTTGGGACAGAGTGATTGAGGCTTCAATTGGGAAGGACCGTGCACCTCCCGTTAGTGATGAGACTTCCGGCTGTTTTAAGAGAGCCGGTTCTTATGGCTCGGCTCACTAAAAAGAGCCGGCTCTTTCGGCTCCCAAGTGGCTCCTCCGATTTTTTTGTTGCTTAAATTAATTTATTACAAAAAATAATGTAAAATTATGTGTAAATTTAATTACTAATGTACAAATATTTATTATTTATATGGCTTATTATACTCAACAGAGTGCTACAAAAAATATTTTTTTAAGTACATAGCCTTTTACACAAACTGTCTTTATAGAGCTCTGGGTTGTGGTGGTGTAGTGTAGACACTGGGTAACCAATAAGTGGAATTTATCAGTTTAGTAC
>NC_133222.1:34072206-34091377 GCF_040436345.1 Pagrus major | reverse complement strand
GTCATTAACATTTATGAAGATTTAATAAAAACAAGTCGACTCCCTGAAAAGTGAATAACTAACGAGCTGAGAGGAGTTCACTCTGAAACAGCCATGATTCCTGCAGCTCATTAAATAAAGACTGTGTTAACGATGTCACCTGATCAGCTTCCTGCTGCGTCTCTCTGCTCGTTCTCACCGTCGTGACGTCAAAGTGAAGTGACGAACCTTTCTACGCCGAACAAAGATGGCGGCTGCTGAGGTGGACGTTAGTACAAACTCTCAGGCCGAAGTGTTCAGTGTTCTTAATGTTCCCAGTGTTCTTAATGTTCCAGTGTTCTTAATGTTCCCAGTGTTCTTAATGCTCGCAGTGTTCCAGTGTTCCTACTGTTCCCAATGTTCCCAGTGTTCTTAATGTTCCCAGTGTTCCTACTGTTCCCAGTGTTCTTAATGTTCCCAGTGTTCCTACTGTTCCCAGTGTTCTTAATGCTCCCAGTGTTCCTACTGTTCTCAATGTTCCCAGTGTGCCTACTGTTCCCAGTGTTCTTAATGTTCCCAGTGTTCCTACTGTTCTCAATGTTCCCAGTGTGCCTACTGTTCCCAGTGTTCTTAATGTTCCCAGTGTTCCTACTGTTCCCAGTGTTCTTAATGTTCCCAGTGTTCCTACTGTTCCCAGTGTTCTTAATGTTCCCAGTGTTCTTAATGTTTCCAGTGTTCCTAATGTTCCCAGTGTTCTTAATGTTCCCAGTGTTCCCAATGTTCCCAGTGTTCCTACTGTTCCCAGTGTTCTTAATGTTCCCAGTGTTCCCAGTGTTCTTAATGCTCCCAGTGTTCCCAGCCTGCTGTCACCTGTGGTCGGGGGTGTCCTGTCACCAGACACTGCAGCTCCAGAGTCTCTCCCTCTCTGATGGTGTAGACTCTCTCACTGTAGCGCTCCTCCTCCACGTTACAGGTCTGACCCGAGTGCACGATACGCACAGTAGGGGGCGCTGAGGACACAGAGCAGAGTTCAGAGGTGAGTTTAATGTTTTCAACACATCTATAAATAAATAATGAGGCTGGAGTTCATTATAAAGATAACGCTTCATTATGAGAATCACGATCCCATCAGATCACATAAAGACGAGGTCACTGATCCAGTTCGGACCCAGACCCCAGCCTATCTGGACCCGTACAGATAACTAACAAATTATGAGAATTAAAATGTTTGGACTGAGAATCTTTATTTTAACACGACACTGGCATACTGGTCCCAGAAACCCCCGGACCAGTTGCATCGATGTAAAACACGTCACGTGACACTCGTTAGCCAATCAGAAAATACATCGAGAATAACACACACGAGATCGACCTGTCAGAGGAAGCATTTTTACATGCTGTGCTCTAAAAACAGAAGAGTGGACGCTGAAAAAGGAATTATTTTATTTCCTGATGTCGCCATCGGCCCCAAAAAATCCAGCCTCCAGTATCAGTGCGGCTCTAATATCCAGAGCCAGGCTGAGGAACGTTTGACTGAGGAGAACCAGGTTTGAATCCTGTGTGAAGCACAAAGTCCACATATGTTAAACAAAACTGATGTTTCCTGAAACTAAACAAGACGTTTTGGTGCTTTTACTTTGAAAGTGTAACCAGATGTTGTATAATATTATGGCTAACTTGACGTGTTGTTTTCCATCTCTGATCTCTCTGTAACATTATCGTGAAGCTCTTCACTGCTCCACAGTTTAACAGCTTTAAAGACGTTTCATGTTTCATCAAATCATTTCTCTTCAGTCTGTAAACTCTCTGCACACGTCGCTCTTCCTGCAGAATAAACTGTAAAGCAGCAGCAGCAGCAGCAGCAGCAGCAGCTCTGATCCTCCCCCACACGCCTCGCCGCCGCCGCCGCCGCCGCCGCCTCGACACACGAGTGATTTGAGAGAAAACGTCTGATATGAAAATAAAAACAGCTCCTGAGTGAACTCAGAGGAGCAGCTGTCTTTGTGAGAAACTGCGTGTGGACCGGCTGTTAGGGAGCTGTTAGCCTCCGAACAGACGCTGCAGCCTGCAGGATCTCCTCTACCTGTCGCCATGGGAACCACACGGCGAGGAGGCGGTGTGGCGTTTGAGTCCCTCAAACCGCAGTAAAAAAGACCGTCCGCTGGGTGTTAACAGCTTTATTTTTTCACAGTGCTCCTGACATTTCACAGACTCAAAGTTTGGTCCTGAGAAGTGAACATGAAGTTTGATAACGTTTAATAAGCGCAGTAAAGACGTCAGCGTGGCCCCGGAGGGTCGACCCACAGGTCAGCACCGCCATTAAACCGTCACCAGACACAAAGGTTTTTAATTCATAAAAAGAGATGTCACTTTATTCCATAACAGTAATGAAAACAGATGTTTTTGTGTTTTCTGAAGGCTTTTCTTTCTGACTCAACATCGTTACATCTTGTTTAGAGCACCTGACTCAACAACAGTGACAGACGAGGTGACGGTTCAAAGTTTCCTTCACGTTACGTTTCGTCTCGTTCTCTGACTTCTTGTCATATTTCTGGTTCGAACATTGTTGGAAACATTTGTGAGAACACAACTGAACCAGCAGCAGATCGATACTAGCGTGTTAAAAGACGCAGCTGCAGAGAACTATGTACTTTATTTACATTTCAACGACACGTGTCACATCACGCTCACATTACATGTTACTGTCATGTCAGGAGCTCGAGGGGACGGTGGAGAGTTCGAGGAACGGCCATGTTTCAACATTTGTTAACGAGACACCACTGGATATCTTTACGGACGGTTTCCAGCCGTGTCTGTGGCCACAAAGACACGGTGTGTTTTTAAGGACATCTGGAGACATTTATGTCCTTTTTTTGGCAACCGATCCGGGTGTCTTTAACGAGACCGGGGACATCTACAGTGTCTGTGGCGGCTCAAACAGGCAGCCATTTTAAGCCACAGGGTGTTTTTGTCAGGTGGTTCTTGTGCTTAAAGCGAACAGTTTGTAGAAGAGACGACTCACAGCGACGTGAGGCACATGGAGCGGGACAAGTCTCACTGAGGGGACAAATCTCCTCCGTGTTTCAGAGACTCTGCCGTTATATCAGAATATCACTAAACATCGATTCTGAGCATCTGAAATTATTTCAGAACAAATTTCCTGCAGAATCAGTTGAACCGTCGAGCTGCGCTGACACGTGCACATTAATGTTTGAAGGTTTAATCACAAATGTTTCTAAAAAAAAGTGATATTTAATGTTTAATCTTACTGCTGCTCTCTGCTGTGAGCCAAGAGCCTCGTTACATTCATGTTTCAGTACAGATCTAAAACTTCATGCCCTCAGTGTTCATTTTTCAATGTTGTGTTAATTTTTCCTTGTGATCTCGAATATTGATATTTTTCAAGGTATTGTATCAAAAGTAGCTGTCCCAGAGCCGTGACAACAGAGTCTAGATTTGGGCAGTAAGCTGACTTTGTCTCCGTCCTGGAGCTCTCAGGACGTCTCAGACAGTCGGTGCAGGAGACCTGGAGCTCTCAGGACGTCTCAGACAGTCGGTGCAGGAGACCTGGAGCTCTCAGGACGTCTCAGACAGTCGGTGCAGGAGACCTGGAGCTCTCAGGACGTCTCAGACAGTCGGTGCAGGAGACCTGGAGCTCTCAGGACGTCTCAGACAGTCGGTGCAGGAGACCTGGAGCTCTCAGGACGTCTCAGCAGGAGTTTCAGGTCAGATTTGAGGTCAAACTCAGTCTGTGTGAACCAGTTCAGCTAATTAAAGTTGTGAAATCATAAATGAGCATCAGAGGAAAAAGGTCAGCGGGAAATTAATTTTTAATTGACGGGAGGTTTGGCAGCTGCAGACTGGACCACTAACCCTGATCTGGAGTCAGCTGCAGGCCTGCAGGTACGATGTGTGTCAGCAGCTGCTTTTTATTTTTACACTCGTCTCTATTTCTGCCTGACCTGCTTGCATCCCACATTTATCCTGACTATCTGTAAACCAGCAGCCTCCCAGCTGATTACTCTCATTATTGATTATTCACTTCATGATTCTGACTTCATCATTTGTGAGATAATAGTTAAGATTTTATTGATCCTTCAACAGGAAATCCACTCGTTACAGCAGCTCCAGAGTCAGAGGCAGACAGGAAGCAGTGATGGAGAGATCAAATGAAGCCAGACGGTAAAATCAATAACTACTATATACACTCTGTTTACATGCTGATATGACCAGAAGGAACACAGCGCAGGATGTTACACTGGGTGGTTTCAGGGACACTTGGAGACACTTCCATCAGTTTCTGTGCCGACAAAAGCAGCATTTTTTGGATCAGCTCCACCGTGAACCAAAGAAAGTTTGGTGATGTTTTCTGACACTGAACAACCTAACCAGAGACGGAGAGAGAGGACGAAGAGGCGACGCGACGAGGATATGAAGAGACGAGATGAAGGAGGAGAGGAGGAGGAACACAGGAGTAAAGGGAGAGCAAGGTGAGGAAGAGGAGGACGAGGAAGGAGGACGAGGAAGGAGGACGAGGAAGGAGGACGAGGTGTGTGGATGATCTGGTTGTCCTACTTTTTCTCTTTTCTATTTTCAGATTCTGGATTTTTCTTCTCTCTCCGATGAGTCTGCTACTGTTTCCTGCTGATGTCATCAAACACACACACACACACACACACACGACTCCCCCTGATGGACTGATCCGTTCCCAGCATGCACTTCAATCAGAGGCTCCTTCTGAACAGGCCCAACACCTCCAACAGACATCAGCTAGAACCAGAATAGAACAAATAGAACCACAAGAGTTTAAGCAGAACCACGGCTGAGTCCAACTAGAAACTTTAAGTAGAACCACAGTAGAAACACAACACAGTTGGAATATAACCAGAACAGAACCAGTGTTCTAGTAGAACCTGCAGCGTGACAGAGCTCAGCTAGAACAAGAACAGAGTCACAGTAGAGTTGAAGTAGAACCAGAACAGACTTTCATGATCGGTCTTCACTGTATCATCAACATCTTGATGGATCGTGTTCAGACGGACTCACACACACATTAACGGAACATTAACCTCCGTCGGCAGACGATCCTGTCGGAGCCCAGAACCTCCTCAGAACACATGATCCAGTTTCATGACAGGTTCTCTGTGTGTGAAGTCACATTTACTGCAGAACGTCTCTGCAGATGTTGCATAAAACAAAAGCTGCATCAGTGCGCGCGCACACACATACACAGACACACACACAGACACACACACACACACACACACAGACACACACACACACACAGACACAGACACACACACACAGACACACACACACACAGAGACACACACACACACAGACACACACACACACACACACACACACAGACACACATACACACACACACACACACACAGACACACACACACACACACAGACACACACATACACACACACACACACAGACACACACACAGACACACACACAGACACACACACACACACACACAGACACACACACACACACACAGACACACACATACACACACACACACACAGACACACACACACACACACACACACACACACACACACACAGACACACACACACACACACACACAGACACACACACAGACACACACAGCGACACACAGACACACACACACAGACACACACACACACACACACACACACACACACACACACACACACACACACACAGACACACACACACACACACACACACACACAGACACACACACACAGACACACACACACACACACAGACACACACACACACACACACACACAGACACACACACACAGACACACACAGCTCTCTGAGGACTCCAGTCTGAATATCTTGTGTGTTATTTCACCTGGTCCTGTTCTTCTGTCTGTACTTTGGGTTATTAGTGCTATTTATGGTAATTTAAGTGTATTTTGATACAAATACTTGTGTGTGTTTACTTGTGTAAACTCTTAGCAGCAGTACTGTGACTTGTAACAGAGTATTTCTCCACAACAACAATAAACAGCTCGGTCGGACTCAGGAGAACAGAACCACTTCACTCTAATGTCTCTAATAAATAAAACAGAGGAACAAAACGCTGATGAGTTTCAGGAGTCACTCGTCTTTTGTTGTTTTCCTGCTCCCAGTGCATCATGGGAGGAAATCAGTGCTCAGGTCAGCGGGGGTCAAAGGTCAGGCAGTGTCAGATCAAAGAGCATCTGACTGGATGAATCCCGTCCTGTGACTGCAGACGGACGGACGGACAGCGTCGTGGAATTATCAATAATTTTGGATGATTGTGAGTTTGTTTGGAAAAGTGAAATTATTTTGAAGTGAAGATTAAAAGTTCTATTTTAGTATTATTGTATTTTATTATTCTGTTGGACTGCGAAATGAAGTGAAATGACTGAAGTGATGACAGGGGAGAGTTTATTTCTGTTTCTGTGATGATGAATTGTTGGCTGCTGCTGATTTCACACTGATTCTCTCTCACACACCATCACATTTAAAAAAGCCTCCTGAGCAGCATGTCGTCTGTCTGCGGTGTCGCTCAGTGTCCTGCCCATCAACACTGCATGAACTGAATCTGTAAAGCAACTAAACTTATTAAATTGTACTAAATTTCAGACGTCTTTTCAACTTCAGTCACAGACGTCTGAAGGACTTTATTATGACGGACAAATTTGACCCTGTAGTCTGAACGAGGCGTGTAGTTTACCAGGATAACTATTTATCAGCCTTATTAACACCATGTTTGGTCATCTAACCTTGGAATGTTAGCTGACTTGATGAAGGTTAGATGACCAAACATGGTGTTAATAAGGCTGATAAATAGTTCTCCAGGTAAACTACACGCCTCATTGGCGGTGGTCTCATCTAAATGCAGATACATTTTTAATAAAGCTAATAAAAAAGCTAAATTCTCCTCATACGATAGCTGATCACTTCTGTGATTATAGTGTACGTTTCCCTCACACAGGCTGTCAATCAAAGCCTGCTCAGATGTGATTGGTGAGGGCTACTCGGACTGCAAGAGGAAGCCAGAACACCTCTGATGTATTAATATCATGTTCATGTGTAGAGTCTGCTGCAGTGAGTGTTTCTGATTCATTCACTTCCTTCAGCATGTCATCAGTTCAGTTCGGTTCTTGCAGCGAGGCAGTGGAGGAGTTTCATCTGTATTCACCTCTCATCCCTCCGCCCCTCCACCCTCTGATCCTGTTCTGGCTCAGGTATTTTCCATTTCCCCCCTAAAACCAGGTATTAGTCTAATCGCTGTGCTCGCTGCAGCGCCACAAACCGCTCACGTCCTAATAAGTGATGAATCCCGCCTGAACCCGGCAGACCGGCTGATCCCCGCAGTACAAGGTGCAGCATACAAAACACACACACACAACACCTCCTACATTCAGGAATTACACTGTCCCCTCGGGTCTCTACAATCGCTGCTAAACCAGGAATTAGATCAAATCCAAGCTGGGATAAACTGCTGCAGGTGAGTCAGGAGGAGTCAGAGATTATATTCAAGGTAAACAATGACAGCATCAATCCTCTAACGCTGACAGCGGACCAGCTGTGAACACTGCAGTTCATATGAAGCAGGTGGGTCAGCTTCAGACTCATCTGACCTGCAGCACATTAACACAACACACACACACACACACAAACAAACCCACACACAGCGTGAGGTCAGACAGACGTCCTGTGGCTCTCTGAGTCTCACCTGGACTGTTTCACATCACAACAAACAGAAGAGGTGAGGACCACAGCGCTCACCTCAAACCTCAGCAGCACCTGAGCTCATTAACAGCAGCTCACAGACCTTCAGTCAAATGATTCAGGTCCTGTACACAAGGAAACTGTGTTTCAGCTCACTGAAGACGGAGCAGGTTCACAAACGCTGTTCTCAGTGTTTATGTGAAGACAGGAAAACACGGTCGAGGATATGTGGCCTGTTGCTTTGGCGTGCACTTGACAGCCCGTGTTTGTGTTTAAAATCCCTGTACGTGTGGACGGTCCTCAGTCCAACAACAACAGTAACCAACGTCTGCTGGAGACGAGAGCCATCGAAGTGTTTCACCTTCAGATGAAGTCAGAGCAGCTTTTAACATCTCATAATAAATATGGAACATCGACTCAACTGTGAATCTTCATCCGTCTTTACGGATCTGAAACTAGTTCAGGAGAAGAAATGTTCATGAGAAGAGAAAGATCTTCAGTGACTGAAACAAACTGACCTTAAAGGACAACACAATTTATACTGTTTTACTTTGTTTATATGTGGCGGACCCTGCCACCTTTCTAGCTCAAACAGTGTTCTGGGACCTTCTTTTCCTCTGAGAACAGCTGGTTTATTCACTGTTTGTATTATTACCTCATTAATATTGTAAATATTACAATTCTATAAAACTACACACTGCTCCTTTAAAGAAAGTCCAAGTGTTTATCAACAAATGTCTCAGAAAGATCCTCCACATATATAAATATAATATATAATACACACTGAACAAAAATATAAACACAACACTTTTGTTTTTGCTCCCATTGTTCATGAGCTGAACTCAAAGATTAAAACATTTTCTATTTACACAAAAGATCCATTTCTGTCAAATACTGTTCACAAACCTGTCTGAATCTGTGTTAGTGAGCCGAGATAATCCACCCACCTCACAGGTGTGGCATATCAAGATGCTGATTAGACAGCATGATTATTGCACAGGTGTGCCTCAGGCTGGCCACAATAAAAGGCCACTGTGTATATAATATATATATATATATATATATATATATATATATATATATATATATATATATATATATATATATATATATATATATATATATATATAATATAACTGTAGTTCATCGTGAGGACACGTGAGGAGCCAATAAAAGCTGAGCAGGAACGTTTGTGTTTCCAAACATACTGACCTCCTGCAGGGAAAATCAGGGATCTGTTTCCTCCCCTTTAAACTCTAATCTGTCCATCCCTTTAATTCAGGAAGTGGTTTCAAGCTGCGCGCACACACACACACACACACACGCACACACACACACACACAGTGAGACAGTGGTTAAATCAGGGCGAGCTCCTGCTGCCCTCAGACTCACTGCTCTACTGTACAGCCCTGAGGCTGACTCTGTGTGTGTGTGTGTGATGCAGACACACACTGACTCATCCTCCAGCAGAGTAGAGCTGCTCTCCCTCTGCAGTCTCATCCTGTGTGTGTGATGCAGTGTGTGCTCCTCCTCGCCATTTCTTCTTCTTCTGTCTTTATTTACACAAAGAAGAAATCACATCTTATGTATTTTGTTCTGGTTCTGACGGACGGGGTCGGTGCTGTCGTCTGATTGGTGCGATGTCTCTGAAGCATACACACAGTAACGTGCATTATAATGTATCATAAACACATGTGTAGTGTGTAACAGTGCGTCTGCAGCGACACAGAATCAAACTAAAACACTCACAAATGTTCAGAATTGTTCAGAAACATAAAACATGTTGCCAACGTCTCTACAGCATTTTAAACATCCTTATTAACATATTATCTAATAACACATTATAACTGTGTTTATAACGAGTTGTGTTTATAACGAGTTGTGTTCATAACGAGTTGTGTTTATAAAGAGTTGTGTTTATAATGAGTTGTGTTTATAACGAGTTGTTTATAATGAGTTGTGTTTATAACGAGTTGTGTTTATAACGAGTTGTGTTTATAACGAGTTGTGTTTATAAAGAGTTGTGTTTATAACGAGTTGTGTTTATAACGAGTTGTGTTTATAACGAGTTGTTTATAATGAGTTGTGTTTATAACGAGTTGTGTTTATAAAGAGTTGTGTTTATAAAGAGTTGTGTTTATAACGAGTTGTGTTTATAAAGAGTTGTGTTTATAGTGAAAGTTCTGGTGAATAATTCTGAGTGCTTATAAGAATGACTGACGGACGGTACGTCACTATGGGTGCCTGTATGGTCATACTGTATTATAACAATGTGATATAATGCTCCTAACTTATTATCTTATAAAGCATTAGGAGTCTTTCTAGGTTCTGTATTGTAGACAACTGGACCTGCTTCAGGTGGTGAAGACGTTTCACATCTCATCCAGAAGCTTCTTCACTTCTAGCGACCTGGAGGAGCTGCAGGGTTTAAACTCTGCGTGGGAAACCGGTCCAGTTGACTCTGATACAGCACTTAGAATCACCGTGACCCGGCTGACTGAGAACCTTGATCAACAATATTTATGAGTGTAGAAACTTTGAGCGCTGATAACAACGATTATACGTCCTCATAAGTATGTTCATGATGCAGTATAACCTCACTTATAAGGTCCTAACAGGCCTGTGACAACATGATCACAGTTATGAGCACTAAAAATATTCATGAGTTTAATAACAAAGATCATAAAACACTGATGTGTCCAAGCATCATAAACATCCTGACAATACGTTATAATTAAACAGCATTATAACACATTATACGTATGTTTAATGCACTAAAGACATCTGCTTCATAATGAGTTATGATTATTCTAAGATTGTACCGGTTTATTATTATTATTATTTGTTGTCTGCCGCTTGAGCTCAAATTCCCGTGAGCTGGAATGGGCCAGAAATTTGAAACTTGGCCCAATGATTGGAAATGATGCGCATCAACTTTTATTAAAATATGAGCCCAGTCGGCCAGATGGTGGCGCTGTAATTAAGGCTTGAAAATGCGTTTTTCAGAAGGCCACGCCCCTCACACCGTGAGTCTGATTGACTTGAAATTTGACACACGTCCAGCTCAATGTGCTCTGCAGAAAAACCTCTTGGACCATAAAGGTCCGCCTGACTAGATTTTTTGCTAATTTGCATAATGTGAAAAACAGTAAAATGAATAAAACTTTCGACAGATTGACTCTATCAACACCAAATTTGGTAAACAGCCTCGGGGGATGAAAATACAAGTTTCTCTTATAAATGAGCCAGATTGGTCAAAAAACATGGCCGCCACGGACCAATGAATTTCCGCAATGGGCGGAGCTTAGAAATGATTGGCCATAACTCCTACACCCTTTGCCCTATCATCACATCACCTGGTGGGCAGGTTCACAACGGGACTGGGAATCTGCCTACCAAAGCATTTTGAGCTCAACCTATAGGGGGCGCTATAAATGCCACACATGCGTATCTCACAGACCATTGGACGGAATTTCACCAAATTTGGTATGCATGCTCTAGGGGTGACTATTAACTAATATCTTGACTGCCATGTTGATAGGCGAAAGTGGGCGTGGCCTGTTCGTCATTAACCATCATTGTTTGCGTTTTAATAATTTACGGCGAGCCCGAAGGACCTACAGACGCGAAACTTGGTACGTCGAGTATAAATGACGTCCAAATGCTGCTCAAAACATTTGATCCCAATCGGCCTAATGGGGGCGCTATAACATAGAGTGTAAACTTCGAAAGGCTCTCCCCGCCAAGCCATAAGTGCTATTGGATTGAAATTTTTCGTACACATCCTCCTGATAGTCCTCTACAAAAAAAGCCTCTTGCACCATGAAAGCCGCTATTACAGATATTTGGCTGGGTGGCTGGTATGGGACGAAAGAGGTTAGAACCCGCAGATTGCCGCTTGCGGCTATATTTGTTATAACTATAATTACACAGCACTACAGGAGCATTATAAAGTCTTATAAGCATGTTTATAGTGCATGAATATACTGTCTGCTCCAGTCTGGGTCAGCTGAACCAGGTCTGTTCCAGTCTGGGTCAGCTGGACCAGGTCTGTTCCAGTCTGGGCCTCCAGACTCTCTAACTGCACCTTTAATGGTTGAAAGGTTTGTTCAGGGATCACAACTGTTTCCTCTACTTTTAACTTATTTATGTCAGAAGTGGAGAGAGAAGACAGACAGACATGAAACTAAATATTAAAACCACTATCTGTCCCAGATCCAAATCCGTCTCCGGCTCACAGGTCCTGTCCACTGATCTCAGGTCAGATTTATCTTCACTGTTTTATTCATGTCAAAGTAAAGATTTTTACATCGTCTCTCTCACTCTGTGTGTTACATAAGCTCTCTCGCTCTATTTCTGAAGCTGAGGATTTCTCAGAGGAAGCTGCCGAGTCAGTGGGACGGCTAAAAATAGCTGCAGGCATCTGATTGGCTGACAGCACGGGGATCCTTCTACATACGTAATGAGTCAGGAAGAAGAGGGATGAATGAAAACCAGCAAACAGGACTGAGATGATTCTACACTGTTCCATCTGATTGGCTGATTGTACCATCACATCTTAATACGTAACATAATGACCAATCACTGTGACGCAACAATGTGTCTGCTCTCTGATTGGCTGCTGAAGTGCTGACGAGGTCGACTGCTGAATAAAACAGCCGCACTAATATTCTACAAGACGTTTAGGGGTCCTTGAGCAACTAAAAATCCTTTAGAAGGAAGAAGATTCAAGAGGTCCTGGAGGAGGTTTTTAAGGTCCTTAAAGAGGTTCTTGAGGGGTTACCAGAGACCCTGGAAAATATTTCATGGCTTCTTGTAAAGGTTTAAGAAGACCTTGAAAGATTTCAATTTCGATTTTGAAGGGTTACCACCGGTTCTTCAGTAGGTTCCTGGGTTCTCAAGGAGGTCCCAGAGGTCACTGAGCAACTAGAAATTCTTGAGAAGGATCCTGGTGTCCTTGGAAAGTCCCCCCAGTTCTCTAGGAGGTTCAAGAGGTCTTAAAGGAGGTGGTAAAGGTCTTTAAAGAGGTTCTAGAGGTTCTTGAGGAGTAACTGAAGGGGTTACGAGGTCCTTGAAAAGACTCCATGGGCCCTAGAAGAGGTTACATGGGTTCTTGGAAACATTTAGTAGGCTTTTGGGTTCTAAAGCAGGTCAGAGGAGGAGGTTATGTCCTCCAATTCTTTCAGAAATTCTTGAGAAGTTACCTTAGGGGTTTCTAGAGGGCCTTGAAAAGACTCCCAAGGGTCCTAGAAGAGGTTCCATGGGCTCTTGTAGAGGTTTAAGAAGATCTTCAAAGATTTCAGGGGTTTGAACGGTCTGTGAGGGGTTACCAAAGGTTCTCAGTGAGGTCCCAGGAGTCCTTCAACACGTTCTTGAAATACTTGAGAAGGTTCCACAGATCTTTGAAAAGTTCCAGGGTTTCATGAGGAGGTCACAGGGGTCCTTGTAGTCCTTGCAGACTTACCAGAGGTCCCCCAGGAGTTTTCAGAGGTTCTTGACAATATTTCAATTAGGGGTGGGCGATATGGCAAAAATATCATATCACGATTTTTTAAAAATAAAATCACGATTTTGATTTTATCACGATCTTAAATCAAAAAAAGAAAAACAGACAATTTAGGCCATAGAACCTTTCTGAACAGATTTTAATTTAAATAGTTGCAGTTTTGCCAACGTGCAAACAACGTAAACATACTAAAAGGTAAACAACAACACTCTGATAAAGTGCACTCTTGCAACATAAAAGGTAGCTTTCAATAAACATGAAAGTAAAATATCAATGAAGACATTACTGTTTGTTTTATTCAACACAGTCATTTTAACAGGATTTAAGTATATCAAAACACTAAATAGCTTATTGAAAAGGGTCCGTCAGTGGTCGGACTATCCGACGGGGGGGGGCGCGGTAATTTGACCACTGTACAATTAGCGCATTTACGCATTTCTCCATGTGGCTACCGCTACACACATAAACAAGGAGGAGGGTAAGAAAGCGCGTCACTGCCCGTAATTCGCTATGATTGGTCGGTCAGGTTGACGACGTAATACGTTTGGTACGTCGGTGCATCAGCATAGAACTGCAATTTATAGACTGTGCCCTAGACGATCCCTACGATCTCTGCACTTTGGCAGATCGTCTACACATTCTAATCCTTCACGATCTAATATCGTCATATCGCACACCCCTAATTTCAATGTACTAGAAGAGGCTCAATGGGGTCTTAAGGATTTAGAAGTCCTTAAGGTTTTTAAGGTTCCAGCTGTCATTTAAGAATCAATATAGGTCCTCGAGTAGGTTCCTGGGTTCTCGAGGAAGTCCCAGAGATCGTTCAGCAAGTTCTTAAAGACAGTCCTGAAGAGAGCTCCAGAAGTCCTTGAAAAGGTTTGAGGGTTTCTCGAGGGAGTTCCAGGAAGTCATGTGAAGGTTCTTGTAGTCCTTGAGGATTTAGCAGATGTATTTTTGGGGTTTCCAGGGGTTTACCAGAGATCACTGGGAAGGTTCCAGGGGTCTTGAGGAGTCCTTGAGTAAGTACACTGTAGCCTGGTGTACGCATCAGTACTGTTGCTATGGTTACCTGCAGTTAGTGGTTCAGCTGAACCATCTGGGGTGATTCTGGCAGCCAATCAGTGAGCAGGACTCTCTGAGGTCAACCGTGATGTGACGTGTGTTCATGATGGAAACTAAAAAGACATCAGTCCTCCAGCTCTCATACAAGAATAATAACCAGAGAAGAAGAACTGGTTCAACCTGACTGATTGTGACCCTGATAACCACGAGCTGTTAACACACACTGAACGTATCTCACACCATCATCATCATCATCACCATCATCACCATCATCATGGCACTCACTCTGTAATTATCAGCCGCCTGCTGCTCTGCTGCAGCGACGACACCACACACTCTGCTGCAGCAGGAAACGCATCATCACTCACATCAGCACTCAGTCGTGGAGGAGAGACGAGAGTAAACCGTTCATCATCACCGAGAGGAGGGGGAGATACAAACAGCAGAGATGGACGAGTGAAGCACTGAAGCAGGAAATTCACATTTTACAGTTTTATCAGCTGGAACGACACACGGAGGGACGGACGGACGGAGGGACAGAGGGACGGAGGGACGGCGCAAGCTTGATAAATTATTATTAAATATTTGTAATGAGCAGATGAATAAGTTCATCCTCTTCAAACATTCTAATATTTTATTAAAGTTAAGTTGTTATAAAATGTCTGTTTGTACGATGAGACTTCTGACTGGACTCAAACCAACAACCTCTCAGCGTCTCCATGTTTTTCTTCAGACTGATTATTTTCAGTGAACTCTTGTTGCTTTGCGTCGTTAGGTTAGCGAAGTGTGGCTATAGAAAACAATAACCTACAGAAATGAAAACGCTGCCGTCAGTTTGTTGAAGCCTGAACTTGACTCATGTCATTATGTTCGTCCTTTTTGCTCTTAAATTAAAGTAAAAGTAATTTAATCAAACAAATCCTCGATTAATAATCTGTAAAATACTCGATTACTAATATTATCGACAGCTGCAGGCCTGATTTGTTTCCATCTCTGATACATTTCTAATCTTCATTTAACAGCAATAAACCAATTAAAGTTGAATCATTAACATCCCAAATGTCTTAACATACAGCATCGTCTCCCGGACCAGAACCGGCCAGATGGACATCAACTATATATTCCAGTACATGTGACCTCTGATGTGTCCACCAGGCGTATGTTAGTTTAGTTTTAGCTCCAAATTCATTCAGACTGTATGTTTCGTGTACATTTCCTGTGCAGCAGCTGGAAACCATCATAACTTTCATTCACACCTCAGAGAAAAGCCACTCGTACGTGTTGCTGAAGAACATTTGAGAGTCACATTTCTTTGGGTTTTGGGGGAGTTTGAAGATTTCAGCTCAAGTTCTGGTAATCTAAGAAGGAAATTTGAAAAAATATTTGCCGCCATCATGAATAAAAAAACACTGAGCGTCTAATGTTGCGGTTTCCTGAACATCTCCACCTGTTCCCTCCATCATGTTTGCAGGCTACAGCTGGTGGATTGAGGCTGAATCAGCCTGCAGAGCTCACAGGCTGACAGCTTACATAAGCACACTGTACGCTGCGTATTATTCTCCAAACATGGCCTTAATCCTCACACTGGGAGAGATAAGTCTCCCCAAGGTGGATTTCTGCAGCGGAAGATGAGCCGCTGTGATGCTGCTGCACGTTAACATTTCCATCCTGTTTGATCTGAAGCTCATCCACACGAACACAACACACATCTGTTGGTAACGTGCACGACAGCGAGCTGATGATCGCTCACCTCTCGATCTGTTTAAAGAGATGAGGTGGATCAAAGTCAAGGGACGGCCAGCGCTCTGCTGATGGCTTTTTATTGTGTTTCTGATGTCTGCCCACATGCTGCTCATGTTTAGTCAGTGTGGAGTGAACAAACTGAAAATCAGCTGGAAACTTCATCACCAGGCCTCCAGCTCTGCTCGTGGTTCAAACATTTGTACTTAGAGGAGAGAAAAGAACAACACTGAAGGTTTTCCTCCATGAAAACATGTTTTCACTCTTCACTTCAGGGAGACTTTGATTTACCAACTGGCTCCACTAGTGGCAGTGCTCTCCTACTGTTCATCTGATTGGTTGAAGTTAGCCTGTGATAGACGGTGATGGACAGATGGTTCATCCAATCAACTGCCAAGTATTTTCTAAAGTGCCTTTTTCAAATAGATGAGATTCCCAGATGGTCCTGTGTAAAAGACCATCCAACCATCCATCCAACCATCAAACCATCCAACCACCATCCATCAAACCATCCAACCAACAACAACAGGACATGGGTACAAATACAATATCTGTCAAAATATCATCATAATGATTTTTTCTTCCACATGTAGTTCAGCTCGGGTGTTCATTCACAGACAACATGTCCCACATCTGACTCCATGTAGAGCAGAGTGTAGACGTCTCACATCTGACTCCATGTAGAGCAGAGCGTAGACGTGTCCCACATCTGACTCCATGTAGAGCGTAGACGTGTCCCACATCTGACTCCATGTAGAGCAGAGCGTAGACGTGTCCCACATCTAACTCCATGTAGAGCGTAGACGTGTCCCACATCTTACTCCATGTAGAGCAGAGTGTAGACGTCTCACATCTGACTCCATGTAGAGCAGAGCGTAGACATGTCCCACATCTGACTCCATGTAGAGCAGAGCGTAGACGTCTCACATCTGACTCCATGTAGAGCAGAGCGTAGACATGTCCCACATCTGACTCCATGTAGAGCAGAGTGTAGACGTCCCACATCTGACTCCATGTAGAGCAGAGCGTAGACGTGTCCCACATCTGACTCCATGTAGAGCAGAGTGTAGACGTGTCCCACATCTGACTCCATGTAGAGCAGAGCGTAGACGTGTCCCACATCTGACTCCATGTAGAGCAGAGTGTAGACGTCTCACATCTGACTCCATGTAGAGCAGAGCGTAGACGTGTCCCACATCTGACTCCATGTAAGAGTGTAGACGTCTCACATCTGACTCCATGTAGAGCAGAGTGTAGACGTGTCCCACATCTGACTCCATGTAGAGCAGAGCGTAGACGTGTCCCACATCTGACTCCATGTAGAGCAGAGTGTAGACGTCTCACATCTGACTCCATGTAGAGCGTAGACGTGTCCCACATCTGACTCCATGTAGAGCAGAGCGTAGACGTCCCACATCTGACTCCATGTAGAGCGTAGACGTGTCCCACATCTGACTCCATGTAGAGCAGAGCGTAGACGTGTCCCACATCTGACTCCATGTAGAGCAGAGCATAGACGTGTCCCACATCTGACTCCATGTAGAGCAGAGTGTAGACGTCTCACATCTGACTCCATGTAGAGCAGAGCGTAGACATGTCCCACATCTGACTCCATGTAGAGCAGAGCGTAGACGTGTCCCACATCTGACTCCATGTAGAGCAGAGTGTAGACGTCCCACATCTGACTCCATGTAGAGCGTAGACGTCTCACATCTGACTCCATGTAGAGCAGAGCGTAGACGTCTCACATCTGACTCCATGTAGAGCAGAGCGTAGACGTGTCCCACATCTGACTCCATGTAGAGCAGAGTGTAGACATCTCACATCTGACTCCATGTAGAGCAGAGTGTAGACGTGTCTCACATCTGACTCCATGTAGAGCAGAGCATAGACATGTCCCACATCTGACTCCATGTAGAGCAGAGTGTAGACATCTCACATCTGACTCCATGTAGAGCAGAGTGTGGTCGAGGTTCAGTCAGACTTCCTGCCTGACGATCATCACGATTAAATCTCATATTTCACACGTTTTACACGCTCGTTATTCTCTTCTACTTCTTCTTCTTCTTCTCTCCGCTGCAGGACGTACGCTTCCTTCAGCTGCTCATATGACTAATCATGTTGAGCAATGTCCGCCATGAATCACCTCTCACACTCACACACACACACACACACACACACACACACACACACACACACAGTGAATGTATATGTGTTGGTGTGATGAGTATGAGGACATAAACTTCCTCTGCCTCCGTATGAATCACAGCCAAACATACAGTCAGAGCCATAAACATGATCAATGTGACACACACACACACACACACACACACACACACACACACACACACACACACACATCATGAGGCCCGTCAGTGTGTTGCTCTATATTTCATGTCATTACAGCAGAGACACGTCCTCCGCACTTCGGCGGCCATATTTATCTCACCTCCAGCTCCCAGCATGCACTGGGAGGAGGAGACGGGACAGAAGGAGGAGGACTCACTTGTTCCTTCCTGTATTTCTCCTCCCTTTCCTCCTCTCCTCCTCCTCCTCTCTTCCTCCTCCTCCTCTCCTCTCTTCCTCCTCCTCGTCCTCCTCTCCTCTCTTATTCCTCCTCTCCTCCTCCTCCTCCTCCTCCTCTCTCCTCCTCCCCTCTCCTCCTCCTCTTCCTCCTCTCCTCTCTTATTCCTCCCCCCTCCTCCTCTCTTCCTCTCCTCCCCCTCCTCCTCCTCCTCCCCCTCCTCCTACTCCTCTCCTCTCCTCTCTTCCTCCTCTCCTCCTCCTCCTCCTCTCCTCCTCTTCCTCCTCCTCTCGTCTCTTCCTCCTCCTCCTCTCCTCCTCCTCGTCCTCCTCTCCTCCTCCTCCCCCTCCTCTCTCCTCCTCCTCCTCTCCTCTCTTATTCCTCCTCCCCCTCTCTTCCTCCTCTTCCTCCTCCTCTCTTCCTCCTTCTCCCCCCTCCTCCTACTCATCTCCTCTCTTCCTCCTCCTCCTCTTCCTCCTCCTTCCTCCTCTCCTCTCTTCCTCCTCATCCTCTCCTCTCCTCTCTTATTCCTCCTCCCCCTCCTCCTCCTCCTCCTCCTCCTCTCCTCTCTTATTCCTCCTCCCCTCCTCTCCTCCTCTCCTCTCCTCTCTTATTCCTCCCCCCTCCTCCTCTCTTCCTCCTCCTCCCCCTCCTCCTACTCCTCTC